>NW_027070101.1:351910-371665 GCF_002906115.3 Quercus suber
TTCGTCTTCGAATTATTCTTTCCAGGTTCTCCACAGCTCTGTCTTTTACTGCATTCTTGAGCTCGTCCATCGTCCTCCTCATGTTATGGAGCTTGCTCTTTATTTTGGACGAGTTTTCTTTCAACGCTTTTGTCCTCCTATTGGCCTAGCTATCTAATTCTTTATCATTATTGTTTCCTTCGATCCTCTAACATTCTTCTTCATTCTGGTTCTCAACAGTTTGCTGTCGTTCCTCGTTTTGAGATTTAGCAGCTCTCCTTAGCTCTTCATTTTGGCAAGTCAATTCCTCCACACTAGTTGCTAGGGCATGAATTTGTTTTGTGGCTTGCTTGGCATCTATCTTGTGCTATGAGGTTCTCTTTTGTCACTTAAGGAAGATGGCTTGAATGATTAGTGTTCCCACAGACGATGCCAAACTGATGATGCAAAAAATCAGCAGTTGAGATCATCTTCTTAGTGGATGGGTGATCTGTGGTTGGTCGTGCCTCCAATGTAAACCTGCAAGAAAGCTTTGGAATGAAATGGAACACATCGGTGTGGTGTTTGCCAAAAACACTTCGATGCTTAAGTTAGAAAGGGAGAAAGTCTGTTTAGAGAGAATTGACTTGGAGTGATTTTTGGATGAGTATTTGTGTGTACCTTTGGATTCTATTGCTCCTTTCTTTTATAGTTGTTCCTCGCCTAATGGACAATGAATGTTTGTATTTATGTTCAACAGCTAGTACGTTATCAATGGAGCTATGAAGTGCACAACTCACTTGTTACTGTTGCTTCGTCTGTTATGTTTCAGTATCAATGTGTGCAATAAATGTGTAACACTTGTTTTAATCTTCATTAATGAAAATGACGATTTCAACTTATTTTTTTTTACTCATCAATTAGTATCCATACACAATCCTACTCATTCACAAAGGAGTGTGCCACATTGCTTTTATATAATTCCAACTTGGCAAAACTAGGACCTTTGACATAGGGTCATTCAAAATAGGATGTAAAAGATTAAGACTCAGATCTCAATATATTGATCCCAATTCCCAACTCCTACAACCCAAAAAAAAGAAAAAAAAGAAAAAAAAAAGAAAAAAACGAAAAAAAAAAAGAAAAAAACCCCGAAAAAACAAATTGACCTCAACTACTCCAAAAAAAAAAGAAAAAAAAAATCTTTGTACTTATCCTCCGTTTTTCGTAGGAACAAATTAAATTAGCTAGTAAATGTGAATGGAATTTGACAGATTCTTTTCATGGCTATCTGGCTTTGACAAGACCCTAGGTAAAGCCATTAAGAACCAAATTCTGATTTGAGAGAGAGAGAGAGAGAGAGAGAGAGCCACATGATAGCATCACATGCTATTACTGACATCATCATATCTGGCCACGACTTCCCCTCTTTCCAATGTTCCCAACATTCAAACATCACGTGTAATTTTTCCCAAAACCCCTATTCTCTCTAATGTTCAAAAAAAAAAAAACCCTCTCCTTTCTTTACCAATTTCAAACCCCCACACACACCCCCCAAGTTTACTAATCTATCCTTAAGTTTTCTTCTTTGGATGCTTATGTGTTTACAAAACATGGGGTATTACAGTCACTCTATATAAGGAATAATTGCAATATGTGTAAACTCACAGTACCAATTTTGTGGCTTAGAATTTAGAAAAAAGAGATGCTTCAAGTCCAAAGCCTCTGACCATAGAATAAAGTAAAAACAAAAATTGTTGTCCTCGTGAGTGACACCTTTTCTTTCGCCACAAGATATTAATATATTCTTGAAAAGTGAACTACAAAATTTAAACACTGCAGCAATCATATAAATTAACCTATTAAAAGCAAAAAATAGTATTATTTTGTCAGAGATGTACAATTGAGAATTACTGAAAACTGTTACAGGTTCCAATTTATACTCCACCCCCCCCCAGCACTATCGTCACCATCAAGGATCCTAGTTTTTGTAGAAGAAGAGAATTGGAACCTATCCCTAATCACCTTCTCATCCTTCTCCCTAAGAGAACAACATATACCCCAGGCTTTATAAGGGGTAGAAAGAGAAGCGACTTCAAGGGCCCCACGGTCCTTAGACGAAGACAAGTCTGTTTCAAGCTCACTAAACCTAACCTCCTCACCAGACATTTTCAAGGTTTAAGCAACTCCTACTGAACAGTGAATCAAGGGAAAAAGAAAAGGCAAGACGGACCTATAAGAACAATCTCTCCCTATAAAGGATCCAACCCTAGAACATTTCCTACCTACAGACTCAAGCAGACCACACAGACGAGCAAAAAAGAAAGAAATAGAAGGGCAATCCGGCCAAACTAAGGAATGATCTACCATAAGAACACAAAAATAAAGAGGGGAGCTCAAAGAGACTTACCAGAAACAAAAAGGAGTTGATGAGAAAAAACTCAGAAGAGGAAGAAGAGCTCCGAGTAAACGAAATGCCACAAAGAGAAAAAATGAAGTGAAAATGGAAAGAAAAGAAAGGGAGGGAAAAAAGAAAAATAAATAGAAGATCATGTGTGGGAAAATCAAGATGAATTGACACGAAGGAGATATCCTGACCATACACATGTCATGCGGCAGAGGAAACACCAACTCTCAATAAATGCACTAAACACGGAACACGAAGTGACAGACAGTTATGTTCTTATCTCGTCTCAAAGATGAGAATACGAATAAGGAGGCAGCTAATGAGTCAAAAAATAACCTGGGATCTTCATTCCCATTAATGATGATTAAAGCAAGCGTTACACATTTACTGCGCACATTGATAATGAAACGTAACAAACGGAGCA
This sequence comes from Quercus suber, assembly GCF_002906115.3. Classification (NCBI taxonomy): domain Eukaryota; kingdom Viridiplantae; phylum Streptophyta; class Magnoliopsida; order Fagales; family Fagaceae; genus Quercus; species Quercus suber. The sequence continues at coordinate 354,700 of NW_027070101.1, forward strand.
ACGGTAACAAGTGAGCTATGCACTTTAGAGCTCCAATTAATAACGTACTAGCCATTAAACATAAATACAGACATTCATTGTCCATTAAGGTGAGGAACAACTATAAAAGAAAGGAGCAACAGAATCCAAAGGTACACACAAATACTCATCCAAAAATCACTCCAAGTCAACTTCTCTCTAAACAGACTTTCTCCATTTCTGACTTAAGTATCAGAGTGTTTTTGGCAAACAGCACACCGGTGTGTTCTATTTCTTTCCAAAGCTTTCTTGCAGGTTTACATCGGAGGCACGACCAACCGTGGGAGCATCCATCCACTGAGATGAGGATCTCAAGATTCTCAACTGCTAATTCTTCGCATGGTTCACAGATGTACTACAAGAAATAAGATTACAAATTTGTAGATAAAACCCTACTCTCCTTAATGAATGAGTAGGATTGTGTTTAAATACTAATTTGGTTTACTTACATTTTTAATGCAAATTAGGTGTAAATGAATCGTTCACAGATATCCTACAAGAAATAACATTACAAATTTGTAGATAAAACCCTACTCTCCTTAATGAATGAGTAGATCGTGTTTAAATACTAATTTGGTTTACTTGCATTTTTAATGCAAGTTAGGTGTAAATGGTTCACAGATGTCCTACAAGAAATATAACATTTACAATTTTGTAGGAATGACAATGGACTGCGGAAAAGACTAATTAACTTGTGAGTAGGATCCAGATGGACATTAATAAGGGATGGTTTTTTTTTTTTTTTTTTTTTCTTCCTTCTTTTTGCCCCTCCCATCTGTGCCAAAAAGTACAATGTTTGGACTTTGAAGCTTGTAAAATATATAGGTAAAGATGGGGAGCATAGGATTAATGTGGAAGAAGAACATGTAGCCGGCCACTGCCATTGTGTTGTACACTTGTACTTTACCAGTAAAAAGTACACAGGCTTAAGCAAGAAAAGTCGTTGTTACACACTCACAATAGTGTCCTCTACATACAAATTTAAATTTTTTTTAGATACTCACGACAAAATGTGAATAGTAATAATGTGTACAAAAGATATATATACTAGTATGCAGGGTCGGACTCTAGATTTTTAGCCAGCCAGGGTCAGAGTATAAAGAAAAAAATATATATAAATAAGTATTTATATAGTATTATAAAATTATAAGTACACAAAATCGTTATTTTTAAATATATTAAGATACAATTATTTATCAACAAAGACAAAAACAAAAACAAAATAATGTTTTTTTTTTAAATGATTCGATCGATCCTAAAAAAAAAAAAAAAAAAACTTCATAGATCATTCGTGGTGGTATTGCTAAAAATTTTACCTTTTAGCATCTCAAAAAACTACTTTATCTATTTTACCACCTCACCTTACAATACACTCAATATCAAATTTTCTATTCGTTTTTATCATTTCATTTAAAATAATATAAACAACTCTTTAAAAAAAATAAAGAAATAAAGAGAATTTGAGTTTTTTTAATTGAAGAAAGAGATATAATCTTAATAAAATATTTTATTTTATTTTTAACAATTTGCTAAAGTCAAGTAGTATTTATACCAGTTTATTGTAGTTGCAAAAAAATTAGTTTTAGTTTCTCCAATAACACATGATTTTTGGGTTCTGTGGTGGTAAAATAGTTTTTTTTTTTTTGGCTAAAGTACAATTGTCATTGTGAATGTTTTTAATGTTTTTGTTAAGTTTTTAGGTTAAATAGTTACTATTTAGGTGAAACTAATTAGGCTTATTAAGGAAATGAGGAACTAAAGTTTTGGAAGGGAATCTAACTACAAAAATAAGAGAGATATATATATAATAACTAAAAAAAAATTTGGACCTAGGGGGACCCGGACCCCCTTGGGCCCCATCTAAGTTTGTCCCTGCTAGTAAATACGGTACTCACTACTCAAAAAAATATTGAATAAATTAATTGAAGTGCTCTTTAAATAAGTATCTTAAATTCTTGTCTACATCCATACCAATTGATCAATGTAAGTTGTCATTGAAAAACTGTCAACTACTATGTTAATTTGTTAGTTATCAAATATGAATCAAAATAATGATATCTTCTAATGTAATGCAAATAGCGACAGAGAAGAGAGGTAAGAGTTGAACTTCAAATATATAGCAAAAAATATTATTATTATTGAGCTATCACTTAAATGCCAACACTTTAGTCATTAGACCAGGGAAGAGAAATGTTCACGAAAAATAATGTGCTAAACTTTACTAATGGTGACTCTTACCTCCAAATATTGGTTCAAGAATGTGCTAAACTTACTAATGGACATAGGCAAACATTTTTCCCCTATGTGGAAGATACATGGTTGAATCCCATCATTAAGCTCTTTATATAAACTAATTTCTGTGGACTTTGTGAAACCAAGTGAACGGTTTAATTTCTTGGATTCTGTTGGAGTGATTATCACGTGGATATATAGCAAGACCTAAACTCTTTTGTTTCTGTGGGAAGAATAGTGGAATGAACATTTTCTTATCAATATGGAGTCGGTGAATTTACTTTTGTTTCCTTCATTTGTCCTCTAGGAAAAAGCAAATTTACCCTAAACAAAAGAGTTATTTTTTGCTACCAAATGAAAAAGGGACACCAAATATTCTATTTCAATAAGTAGTATAGATAAACAAACAAACAGATAAATTGGTCACTTGCTGTTAATAAACCAAAAAAAAAAAATACTCATCACAAAGCCCTTTTAAGTTTTTTACTCTTTTAGCGGGAAGGAGGGAAGGCACTTTGGGTAAGCCCATAGTTTCTTAAAACGGCCTGGCTCTTAAATCTTAATGTCATGACTAGAGAAGCCGACTTAACTCAAGTTTGTTGAATTAAACTTTGGAGGGACGGGGCAGGGGTATGGGAAAAGGTTACCTCTGAATCTATTTGGAAAAAGCTTCCTCCAACCCATGACTTGGTTAAAAAAAACTATTTATATATACTTTTTAGTCATATATAGTTTTTTAACGAGTTATATGACTTGTTATAATAAACACATAAATAGTTTTATAAATCGTTACATGGTTGAAGAAGATTTTTTCAAACTAGTTTAGATAAAAAATTTGTGAAAAAAAATTATAGTAACAATTCTAGCTATGGACTGTATTTTTTTTTTTATATATATATATATATATGTGTGTGTGTGTGTGTGTGTGTGTTCTTATAATGGATGGATTAATAATAAAAAAGTATGTAAATTGAATAATTTTTTTTCAATAATATATTAAAATTGAACAATAAAATAGATTTTAAAAATAAAATAAAAATAAAAATTTCTTGACAAGCACATGTGAGAGGAGGGAAGACTCCTCCCATAGATGTGAAAATTTTCTCAATCTGGAACCAATAATTATTCATAGTAAGAAACGATTTTAATAATACATAATATAAGAAATGCACTTGTTTAAGACCTGTTTGATACATGTGTTTAAACATATGTTTTCAATTTTTAAACGACATTACATGTATTTTCACACTTTTTCACTCACATATACTTCCAAAAAATACAAACATTACTAGAACAACATTACCAAACGAACCCTTAAAGTCTTTAGACCACGTTTCAGAGCAAGTTTACAACTAATCAAATTTGACAATTTTCTGCTAAACCAGTTTGAATCATTTATAGGCATTTCTTAGACAAGAGCAAGATTACAACTAATAAAAAATGCCAGCATTTTCTTCCCTTGATAAGTACTGCCACGAGAACAGTTAATATTTACATTACAGGTCCCCAAGTCAGATTGACTTCCATGGGTTTAAAATTTAAATAGCCCCACCATATTAATATAGTAAGGAATTTCTAAAAGTACGTTACAATCATCTGGGATCATTTATAATAAATTCTACTGCTATTACCACAACTAGACGTACAAAATTGATCTGGATACCTTTTCTAAACCTATAAGGGTTACAAGCAAGATATCAAAAATCATTTCCTTTTCAATAAAGAGGACCCTTTCTTCTTTCTCTTAGCAGAGTTTGTGCTGTGTCTGCTTCCACTACACTTGGGACAAAACCAGTCATCCTCTGGGACCTCTTGAAGTGGAGGATTACAACAATCTATGTGGGTACCAACCCCACAACCAACAGAACCACTTTCATTACCACAAATCAACATGACCTCCCCTTTATCATGAGAGCCACAAACTGTTTGAATGCAGGTGGATTCTCAAGACCGATTATTTAACTGCTTGTAGTCAGGCAGGAAGATTTTTGGCTGAGGAATCTTACGAATGGAACAAAAATGGCCTCAATGAAGATGGTGCCATCAATTTGGAGGCTCCAAGGAAGTGGCGGCACATGAGGGAGAAAACCGGTCATGGTGCATTTTATGGAATGCGCATTATCGTATATGGAGAATGCATAGCACCAACTTTGGTACGTTGTTAAAATCTCATTTTTCAATTTTCGCTTGCAAATTTTCCCATATATTCTACGGAGGATATATATCTTGTACAAACTTAATTAGTGGGCACTACAGTTTGTAGACTCTATTTGATAAATCTCATTTTGTGTGATCAAACAGGATACTCTTAAGCGTGCTGTGAAGGCTGGAGATGGGACTATATTGGCAACTTCTCCTCCTTATACCCGATTTCTTAATGATCGAGTTGACTTTGCCATTATCAGCCCCGGCATGCCACATGTTGATTTGTGGGTCCAGGACTTTATGAAACATGAGATACCCTGTGTTCTAGCTGATTACATAGTCGAGTATGTTTGTAAGCCTGGGTACTCCCTTGACAAACATGTTCTATACAACACTCATGCTTGGGCAGAGAAGTCATTTGCTTACCTGCAGAGCAAGGCAGAAGAGATTCTCAAGGAGTACACAGACTCCACACCATCAGATGATAATGGTAGTAATGATATAGCCTGCACAGTTTGTGGCTCTCATGATAAAGGGGAGGTCATGTTGATTTGTGGTAATGAAAGTGGTTCTGTTGGTTGTGGGGTTGGTACCCACATAGATTGTTGTAATCCTCCACTTCAAGAGGTCCCAGAGGATGACTGGTTTTGTCCCAAGTGTAGTGGAAGCAGACACAGCACAAACTCTGCTAAGAGAAAGAAGAAAGGGTCCTCTTTATTGAAAAGGAAATGATTTTTGATATCTTGCTTGTAACCCTTATAGGTTTAGAAAAGGTATCCAGATCAATTTTGTACGTCTAGTTGTGGTAATAGCAGTAGAATTTATTATAAATGATCCCAGATGATTGTAACGTACTTTTAGAAATTCCTTACTATATTAATATGGTGGGGCTATTTAAATTTTAAACCCATGGAAGTCAATCTGACTTGGGGACCTGTAATGTAAATATTAACTGTTCTCGTGGCAGTACTTATCAAGGGAAGAAAATGCTGGCATTTTTTATTAGTTGTAATCTTGCTCTTGTCTAAGAAATGCCTATAAATGATTCAAACTGGTTTAGCAGAAAATTGTCAAATTTGATTAGTTGTAAACTTGCTCTGAAACGTGGTCTAAAGACTTTAAGGGTTCGTTTGGTAATGTTGTTCTAGTAATGTTTGTATTTTTTGGAAGTATATGTGAGTGAAAAAGTGTGAAAATACATGTANTCTGAATTCTCTTCCATGATTGTATCTTCTTTATCTGTCAATGTAACCAGCCCAGACTTCTCTTCACTAAGTGGCTTCTCCAACTCATGTTCAAGCCTGTCCTCTGGAGCCTCAGTTTCATCATCCATCAATTCATTTTTATTCTCTCTATCATTCCCAGACTTCAGGGCATCTCTCATCTCCACCTCCTTCACTGGTTCAATGTTATCAGTTGGAGGAGATATCTCAAGCAGCATAGAAACAGAAGACTTCTCATGATCTGCTGACTCTTTCGCTCCAACAGAATGAACCACAGCATCATTTTGGGAGGTAGCTTTATTTTTTTGTATATTATTAGTAGTTGACTTATATCTTGAACCCAGAGTCTTTCTGGCAGCCATCGTCTTCCTAATTGGTTTTGCAAACAAGTCATTTCCTCCTTCAAGCATGCTCAAATTGCCAGGCTTGTCAGATTTCAGAGTCTCCAATTTTTTGTTACTGGGAGAAGACTCCACATTTTGCTTCTCATTCTCTTGCTTCCCTTTCTCTGCAACTATAGATTCCCCCATATCAAAATCTACAATGTCAGGCCTGGTGTATGAGGCAGACTTTCTTAAGCTCTGCAAAGATGATTGAGGTGTCTTCTCATCAACAAAGTTACCTTGCCCAGTCTTTGCGGTCACAATTTCTGAGAAAGGCATATCACATGTTAATGACTTCTCACAAGGAATTGAGGTTTTGGTTGTTAATATCTTAGCGAATGAGTTTGGTGCAGCATTCAGATTAGCAGCCTCATCCTTAGAAAGGTCATTATTTCCAAGTGGAAAATAGCTGTTAGTTCCACCGGGACCATCAATCAGAGTGGTTAGTTCCAATACCTGAATTTTATCACCCACCACTGGACTCCTTGTGATGCATGGTTTCACATTAAGACTCACTTTTGGTGATTTATAGCCAGCACAAGAAACATCTGCCGTCCTCTTTTGAGGTAACAAACCACTTGACTCTCCTCTATTGACTAAATTAGTTTCCTCCGTAGATATTTCAAGATGACTAGAGCCAAATCTGTCTGTCACTTGTTCCATCTTCAAGGAAAAGTTGTAAAAATCATCATTGACTTTACCCAGGGGCACTTTAGAATGATCACTTAAATTTCTTAAGACTTCTCCAGAGTACATTGGAATTGAGGATCTCCTTAAGTGACTTAGAGGACTAAACTTGCCATCACGCTGAGTTGACCTTTCGGCACTTCCAGGAGTAGATTTCAAGTCATTTCCCACCTTTGAATGATCCGGAGTTCCATCAAGTGGGTCAGGTAGCTCATCAGAACTAGCGTTCTGACAGTGAAGTGCTTTAAGAACATCAAAATTATCAAAGCTTGAAGCTTGACCAGGTGATTTCTCTATTGTATTATCAACATTCAATGGACCCTTTGGTGCAATCGAAAGTTCTCCAACTGATTTGGGCAGCAATTCAGAGGTTGTTGATACCCCAATTTTTGAATTATGAGGACTCTTATTCATGTCTTTCCCCCCAGAGTACCTCACAACAGTGTCTTCAGCCTCTTCTTCAGAATCCTTAGCCTCTGCTTCCAATATCTCCAACTCATAGCCACTGTTCAGAAAGAATGCGTTCAGTAGATAAATTGCCATGGTATTCATACTTCAATTTACTCATATAGGCAAGGAGCTCAAGAAATGGAAAACAAAAAAAGGCAAAACAAAACAAAACAAACCATCAGGAACAACGCAAATTTCAGTGTATTCAAAATTCTAAAAATAATATTAAACACATTGATATATGCTGCATCTATTGGAGCAACCAACCAAGATGCTTAAAACTATGCTTACTTTGCTTAATTAAGAATATCAGTATCCATCCACACAAACAACTTCTGCAGAAATCAAGGAGTTCTCACAGCAAGTGTGTCAAGGTGAAATCTCCTTCTAAACCCAAAATATGGCATTGGAATGCAGAGGCCAAAATGGCTAAATACCACCCTTTTGCAAAATATTTTGCAATATACCACTATTTGTGAAATATTTAGCAATCTACCACCTTTTTGAAACTTGAATTTGTGAAATTTGAGTTTGCCGTGTAACTCAAGTTCTTTGAAAAAATAGCCATCAAAATTGCTGAAAATTTTTTGATGGAACTCGAGTACCATAAAAAAATTTCAAAGTTTTTCCATAGTGAACTCAAGGACCATGGAAAACTCAAGTTCCCCAAACTCGAGTACCCAAAAGGTGGTAGATCCCTACATATTTCTAAAACAGTGGTAGATTGATATATATTTCAATAAACAATGCTATTGTGCCATTTTGGCCAGAATGCAGATGTAGTTTGGGTCAACAAGCAGAATGTATTATTTCCTTCCTTTCTCCTCTTCTTTCTTGAACTATGGTAAAAGACCAAAAATAGGATCCAGAAATATTTCTTAATAGTTCAATTGTGTATCACTCAGGTCATACAATGATGGGGTCCAAGGCTCCAATAAGTTCAAATTGATCATAAATTTCTTTCTTAGTTTTCTGTTTGTCAATCCATCTTGAAGTTTTATGGGTAAATACACAAAATGGTGGTACCTAAGGATAGGATTCAAGGGCTGTTATTGATCCCAAAAAAAATAATTTTTTCAATAAATGAACACAATAATTAAAAAGACTAGCTTGTAAGTTGTAACTCATGTGATGCACTAGATTTTTATTTATATCAATTTTGACTTTAAGTATACATATTCTCAATCTAACAAATATACATAAATTAATAATATGGTTTGTGAATAATTTTTATATACCAACTTGGAGTAAATAATTTGTAACGAACCTTAGTTCAATAAAATAAAATATATTAAGAACAATTTTCCTCTAAACCAATTTAAAGGAAAGTTCCTCCAACACATTACGTGACAACTCAAAAGGCTATCCACATGTACATTACATGACCTAGTTAATAGTCATGTGACTTTTTTACATGATTTAATGAATCATGTGATTTAATACATGTAGACGGTCCTCTAAATTTTCAAGTAATTGATTGGAGGAAAAGTGCACGTGTATAGTCTTTTGAATTGCCAGGTAGTGGATTGGAGAAACTTTTGTCCAAACTAATTTGTCGAGGGGTAAATACTTGTTAACAAAAAATAAGGGAGAAACATTGATTTATTTTTTAAGTTTAAGAGGAGATTATAACCACACCATGGTTAAGGAAGGAAAGTTCAATATGCTTATTAATTAATGAAACATTAATAATAACAATAGTTAACGTATATGATTATAATATTAGTAGGGGCGTCCAGCGTCCCTACTAACCACTCTTTGCATTAAAATATTTGGGACTAAGGCTTGGTTGTTGTTATTCAATTAATAGTTTTCTAATTAAAAAATAAAGGAAAAATGACATGTAGCAAAAGTATAAGCCTTAACACAGCCATGTGGCATACTTTTGATGTTTTTTCTATTTTTTAGATCTGAACTTTCTCTAAATTGCAGCTTTAGAAGTTTGATTTCTTTTCATTGTAGTTAAAAAAAAAAAAATCTAACAAAGGGGAAAAAACTACTTCTTTCCAATGAATCAGGATTCAGGAAGAACATTGCTTGATTTTTGAAGTTTAAGGGGGCATTGCAACTGCATCATAGTTAGGGGAAGCACAATTTTCCCATTAATTAATGCAATATTAATAATAGTTAATGTATTTAAGTATAACATGAATATCAATTGAGTTTTTAGAAAACATAATAGGTAGATAGTGGGAGAGGGGGAGTTCAAAGGTGGGGGGTTTGAACCATAAGACATGAGGCACTACAAAGAATGCCATTACTACTAGGCTATCACTTGAATGGATGAACCCAGAAAAGAAAAGAAAAAAATGACACATGGTGAAAGTCTAGGCCTTAACACAACTATATGACATACTTTAGAAATTTCTAGGGTATTTAGAACTGAACTTTCTCTAAGTTTCAGCTTTTAAATTATCATATAAGATATCATAAAGAAGGAACAAATATACCTGTGCATGCATGCATAGTATGTAATTAGCTTCTCATCATCAATCATAAAAAATAATAATAATAATAAATAAATAAATAAATAACCCCACCCCCCACCCCCCCCCCAAAAAAAAAAACCCTTTTGATGCATGCCATAGAAGTAGCACATTCAAACCCACACAATGTCAGATTCACATGCCTCACCTCTTATTATAGTTAAGTTCCGGCAGAAGCTTCCAATCCTTTAAGCTGCAGGAAAATAACAGGCCAATCAGATAAAAGAAAACCTCAGTTCATAAAAAAAGACAGAGAATCTCATTTTTCAAAGATTCTGAAACAGATAATTTTTTTCATCCTACAGGCTTCAAAATTTCAAAACATAAAAGAATGATAGAACCTCAACATACCAATCTTCCAACCATCGATGACTGACAAGCTTTATCGCATGGATTTTTTTGGCAAGTTCATACTTCTCACCTACATAAAATAATAGGCTCCATTAAAATTTAGTGCCACTTAACTACTCATAGTCCACAAAATTCAGATGTAAAGTGTTCAAGAAACCTTAAACCAGATATACCAATAACTCAAACTAAATAATTCACAAACAACCTTCAATTTAATATTATAAATTCATTGTGGCAAAACTTCCCAAAATTAATTTTCCCCAAGTGTCTCTCATGTCATTCAACTAACAAAAACTGCCCATCAATATAAAACAACTTTAGGAAATTTTGCATGAAAAATAATTTGTTAATGCCTTGCAAAATCATCTAATCAAAATTTATTCTATAGGGCCCACATGTGAAGTCCAATATATTGCTTGGGTAAAAACAATTTTTAATTTGGGTTGAGATCTTAAGAATAATAGTTTTTTAGTTTACTATTCTAACTACAAGTACTAATGCCGCTAACACAAGAGTCCTCATACATATATGTTCTCAATGTACTCGAAGAATAGAAAGAGTTTCTCAATGAAATATTAAGTGCTCAGTATTAAGGCCTATTGGCCTTATTATTCTTTTATCCTTTTCTCTTCTCTCTTCCCTTCTCTTTGATATTTTTGTCACAATTCACAAACACTTCTCGTGCAGTATTCACAGTTTGCGTAAAGATTCAAGTTTCATTTCTTCATACCTCTTTGTAACCCTAAATCAATTTGCTCTTCCCTGTAATACCATAGTCATTCTTGAAGAGTAACCCTTCTTTCTAAAGTAACTAAACCACAAATTCACAAAACCTCCCAACCCTAAGCCTGCCACAAGCAAAGATTTACCAGAATTTTGCAGTATTAATAGAGCAGCCACTCACACAAAGTCCACCATAACTGTATAATATATTTACCACAAATTTCAATCCTAAGCCATGTTTGGATGCCATTTTCAGACTTAGATCAACTGACACGTTCCACTAATCATAGGATCATGACTACAATAGAGTTTCTTTTCTGAAAAACCAAAAAATAAATGAACATGGCTCAGAAAGATATGGCTCCTGCTCACTCAAAATGCATAACAAGGCTACCTAAAAAACTATGCAAGAAGGAAATTCCATTGAGGAACACCCAGGAAAACACACACACTCACTAAGAAAGGAAGATTAGTAAATGCAGCATGATATGAAATCATAAATCATATTTCATTGTATACACCCTTTGTTACTGGGAACATGGGAAACGCACCCTCAAATTTATAGCATATGAGATGAGTAACCTTGTTTGCCACCAATGGCTTAGAGAATTGAGCACCCATCAAGTTGACCATTGTCTGATACAAAAAACAAATTCAATTCGTTATGTCCTTTCAAGAAACCACTATCTATAAATAACTACTTGTAGGAACTGTACTCAAAAATACAAAGCAGCAGCAGGATGAAAGAGGCAAATGCATACCATAACATCATCTCGATCTTGCCGCTGATAGCCAGTTAAGCATATGATTAAATTTTTTGCACCCGGTATACCATTCAGATCTTTGAGTGGCCTGTACATGATCTGTTAAAAAGTAAACATAAATATCTAAACTAGCACACAGTAATACAAGATAAAAAAATAAAAAATAAAACTTTAAGTATCCAAAAGAGAACATAGATTAAGAACTTTTTTGGTTCGCTGATGATTTCTAAAACCATGGGTGGACACAAATTCTTTAAAAAAAAAAAAAACCTTTAAAGTTTCACACGAGTCCACCCAAATCAGAAACATAATTGTAGGCAATTGTGCATGATGTTAATGTCTAATCTCCCTTATGTGCTTTGATTCGAATATTCATATACAAAACTATGAAAATATTTCCAAACTTTAAAAACCACAATAAGCAAAATCTCCCCTAGCTCATGCTGAAATTTTTTTACTGTGAATGTGAATGAGATATATTCAACTATGTGCAATTGTCTTACATTTAAAGAGAAAGGTGCAAAATCAATCATAATATAAGGAGGATAAAAAAGAAATTTTAAAAAAGTAGCCCATAATGCTTTTAAGTTATAGCAATATATAACTTCAGTCTTTTTTCAAATATACAAAGAGAATTTGATAAGAAACATACTGAATTGGCATCAACGGGCATTCCGATATCAAAGGTATGCTCAACCCATAACGCTGTCACAAGAGTCTTACCATCATTTCGAGCCGCAATACATACAGGATTATCCTAAGCAATTCGACAAACAAAATATAAATTAAATAATAAAACAGAATTTTGAAATTAACAATAGACTGAAATGTACTTTTCGTCTCTAAAGTTTAATCCAAGTTCAGTTCTTATTTCTTAGAATTAAAAAGTTACAATTTTATTCTTTATTATGTTAAAAGGCATCAATTTTTTCCATTCATGAGACGTTAAACTTATTCCAGATCACATCAACTTTTTATCATGCCACATTACCACTGCATCTACCAGGTATGCAATTATTTTACAATGAGTATGTTAACAGATGCCCTTGTGTATTTGTTCATAACGCTAAAAAGGGGTCCCAAGTAACAAAAAAACTAATAAACAAATATCCTTTAAACTAAAGTGGCTCAACACCCCTGCAGAAAAAGTCAATCGATTACAACACAAAATTCAACCTTAACCAATGCCCTTGGGTACTCTTTGTTTAACAACTGTTGAAATGTGACATGTTATGATTGGCGTACAATAAAAATAATGTTAGTTACGTGTCCAAGTGAAAGTACCTTTGCCCCAATCACTACTTGTCACTAAAATAAGTTACTAAAAAAGTTGTGAATTTTGATGCGTCTCTATAATGGAATAAGCAAAGAAAATAACACTCATAAAAATTTTGAAGTACCAAATTGAGTGACAAAACTTGGAACCAAATTTAAGAAACAAAAAGTATATTTCAACCTAAACAACAATAATAATCAAAGTCCAAATTAAGTGAAAAGAAACAACAGAATAGGACTTACATAAACAATCTTATCGACAATTACATGAGTACAACTTTGGTTGTACTGACAAACATCAACTCCGCCGCCATACACAAGTTTACACCGAACCTAACATAATTGCAACATTTTTATCAATTAAATAACAGCACCGTCAAAAATAATCTATAAATAAATAAATAATAAAAAATTTCCATTTTCAGAGAGAAAGAGAAAGACCTTGTTTTCATTGACGGGATCGAAGCCGAAGAGAACGAAACGGACACCGAGAAACGCACTGGACGGAGAATTGCTTTCCATGAGTGAAACGAATTTCTCTTTGAGGAAATGAAGTGAAGGAGTATGCAATGAGAGTTTAAATACGAATCTGAAGCGTAAAATGGAAGAAGAGGAAAAAGGGGGTTTTGTTTTGCTTTAGTATATAATATAAAATAAAAACTTGTGGAGGAAGACTGAAAGAAATACTGAGAGGGAGGGAGATTGTTTTTTTTTTCACTGATTTTTGATTTTTGGTGCACTGGCGGGACGACTAAAACATTGTCACCACGTGGCACGTCGGCTTTGAGACACGTTTTGAGCTTAAGTGATTGATTGTCTCCACAATTCGCAAATACGCTATTTCCAAACAACTATAATCTTATTCAATCATTAGGGTTCATTTACTAAAAAAGAGATTTGTAAATCTTGTAAACAATACACAGAACCTATGGTTGTGACATAAAACCGCTGAAAAGCGCTTTTCTAAAAAATAAAAAAACAAAAAAAAACCATAGACTTGGATACTGCGTGAAACACTAAAACCGCTCACTTATTTCATTCTCAAGAAGAAATAAAACATTTATTTCATTGCTTTTATAAAATTTATAAAATAAATAATAATAATAATACACACATCCAGGCTCTTCTTTTTTTTTTTCTTCTGGAATTTGATAAAACATTGCAACTGAAGTGGAAACTCTTTTCTAGTAAAATAAATGACAAATTTTATGTAGTATAAAATGTTTTACACTTTATTTTTTTTAATTAAATGTTTTCCAATAAAAATAGAATAAGTCTTGTGCCACTTTACGTGGCGCAAGACTTGTTCATAAAAATATGCTTGAGATTGTAATTTAAAATCCAAATCAACTTTTCCAATTAGCCTATCTACAAGCTAGGGATTAAATCCCTCTGGTCATGATATGTGTGTGTGTATGTGTGTATATATACACACGCGCGTGCACGAGAAAGTGAGTGTGAGAGAGAGAGATGAAGAAAGATAAAAAGTAACAAATGATACATTTTGCTAGTCTTGCAATTGTGAGCAAAGCTATTGAGAAGAGCATAATTACTAGGACTGTAAATTCAAGGGAAGCATAACTACAAGCGCGGTTGAGAAGAACTAATGGTCACAGTACATCTTTTGGTACTTGTTTTAGGAAAAATAAAATTAGATATTATTTTTATAGAATGAGTTAAACGAGTTACAAATTTGAATGATTAGAGTTTTCACTTTTTGTTTTTTAATTAGATTTTTGTTGACAATTTTGTTTATTTGTTATTATTTGGGCTATTTTTGATGTTATTTGAGCTAATTTTTATTGTTATTATATGGGCTTGTATTTATTTTTTGTTGAAGAGTTAATAATTAAGTTTGAGAAGCCAATATAGTTTTGTGAGCAATATTAGGGACACAACAAAGTTTCACAACATATCTAAATGGTCATCCAAGCTAGGTACTAGGTATACATAGAAGGGGTGTTCACCAAACCATAAAAACCGCACCAAAACTTCCAGCAAAATGGCATAACCACATTGTATCGCATGATACAATGCAATTTGTAGTTTTATAATAAGAAAACCGCACCCTCTATATATATTAATATATTTATTTTTTAATATTAAATATATTATTAATAGTTTAATAATCCTAGTTTTTTCAATCAAAAAAAAAAAAGTTTAATAACCCTAGCAAGTGTTGATTAGAAAAACTAGCCAAAAATAAAGAAAAACTAACTCAATAGTTTAAAATTTTGCCCAAAACAACGAGAAAAAAATCAATTTTGAGGTAGGTAGAAAAAACCCAAAATTTGAAAAATATACCGTCTTCAAACCATTTAAACCACATCTTACGCATCGCACCATACATGTAACCGCAAAATGAGGTGCGGTGTGGTTATGATTTTAGTTAAATTCTAAATCGCACTGCACTGCACATATGACTGTAAAAATGAGGTGGATTATGGTTTTGGTTAAACTACACCACAAAGAACGGTGCTAAAAATAACCTAAAATCACACTGCATCGCATTGCTAACACCCCAACATAGAAGCCATTCCTAGTTGGCCAAGCTAGATATCTCCTAAATGCTCATCCTTTACATTCCATAATGCAAGCATACATAACTCTCATTAAATCCATTTTAATTTTCTTGTTGGCCAAGCCAAGTATCCATAAATACATCCTTTTATGATAGAAAAATGCTAATCCAAAATGCAAGTACCCAATCGCTTAAAGATGCATATTATAAATTAAAGATGACACTTTATAGTCTATATATATATAATAATAGATGAATCTGAGAGGAACTCAAATTAGAATTCCAAATTAGAGTTCTAAATTTGCGACATGTGTCCTAAATTATTTATTCTTAAAGAGTTTTATTTCTTAATTTTAGAATTGATTGTGTGTTTGGATAGCACATCCACGTTCACGTTTTCAACCTTTGAGTGTTTTCAGTTTTTTTTTTTTCCCAGCCGCAGTTGTTGACTTTTCAACTATGAACAGTGCAAACTCACAAACTTCACTTTTCAGCAATTTTTTCATTAAAAATAGGTCTCACGGCACTATTCACACATTTAAAAATTATTTTGCTACAGTGTTTTCAGTTTTTAGCAAAATAAGTTGTATCCAAACGGACCCTAAATGTGGGACCACATCATAAACAGTCATTCAAGTGAGTTATTAAGTACAAAACTCAAAAAGTGTAGAATAAATGAATCGTAAAAAAAATGTGTTTCACAATAATTTTAAAAAAATGGACAATTTACATTTTATATCTAATAATATCCTTAAAAAAAAAAATTTAAGAGTTAACAAAATATAAAAATGACTATTAATAATATTTAAATTATATATGTAAGAATTATATTATGTATCTTATCATATATTTTTTAATGTATCCATGTATATGCATGGGGTTACAAGCTAGTTTTTATAATAGCCAACATTTTAATGTGATAAACACAAGTATGGGCACGCACCGTTTAATTGGGCCTCTATTTTATATATATAGAAAAATGTTATACTTTTTGTTGTACTTATAATATTGTGTCACGTAAGATTCAGAGGCCTCATGTGTTTACATGTAAATATTATATAATATGTAATTTAAAGTTAACTTTAAATTTTATTATAATTAAATCCTCAATTAGAACATTGGTAAATCATATTTTATTTAAATAGTAATTTATATAATTCTATATGCAAATACAATCACAATAAATTTTTAATGAAGGAATATATAATTCTATATACAAACAAAGTCATAATAAATGTCTACATAGAGGCGAATCTAGGATCTCAAGCTAGGGAGCCGAAGTATAAGAAAAAAAACTAAATAGATATTTGTGAGAGTGCCTTTTTTCTCAGCACAGTGGCCCAAAGATCCTAGGCCAAATAATTATTCTTGGTGGACTGGGCTTGGTTCATCGCAGCTAAAAGGCTATTTAAGAACTAAGTGGTGCACAAAGCAAGCTCCCTACAACACAAATAAACTAACAAACGAAAATAACTGTATTGAATGATAGTTTAACATCAAGAAAATGCATAGCAAATAAAATACAGTACAAGAAAAAGTTTGGGGTCCTCGAATTAGTAAGGGGCATTTTATTAATTTTCCTTAATTATGATTACAGTGCTCACTAAGACGTGATACAAGGTTCAACTAAGCTCAAAAATTGCAGACTTTTATAGCTGTTCAAGCTTCCAAGACTTGCAAAGTTTGAAGTTTTTAAATTCGAGTATGT
>NW_027070101.1:371818-403236 GCF_002906115.3 Quercus suber
TTAAAATATGGGTAGAACCTTCTGCTATTCCTTATCTCTGGGGGTGTATCTTCGCTACGCAGTCTTATTAGAGCTCTATATAATTTCAGAACCCCCCTAAGGACAACCTTGAAATATCTATGAACAGTCTCAGTTGATCTATAGATCCGACTACCCATTACACGGAACCTCACATTATGACCAATAATGTGTAAGAAAATGAACACTTGTTCCGTAACAGGCATGTGAATAGTTGGGCGTACGTGCTCTCCCTCAGTGAGGATGTGACATAACTGGTGAAAAGCTCTAGGCTTCATCCTAAGTTGATTCACACAATTTATCTCACTTCCATGCAGAATACTATTTTATGTATTCCTCTCTCTCGGCTGCATGATTAACATAAGGCGCCCTAGGCAATCGTCTATGTCTACATCGCAATTTCCTTAACAATGTAACCCCCACAAGGAGGACAGATGCAACTGAGGCAAGAATTGCGGCTTTGGTTTTTTTCTTCATCTAACAAAATCACAAACACTGTGGTCTAAGATGTATGTAAATAAAAACAACTACAAACAAAAAACATCCAAACCACATTTATAACGAGTACGAAATCACATTGCATTCTATTTACAATGAATGTTTACACCATCACAAAACCAGCACATTGATAACTGCACATTGATATCATCACAATACCATCATGTCTCGCATTATTAGTCATCATAATACAATTTAAACATACACATATTCTACCGATCAAAAATAATAAAAACAAATGCTGAAAAATTTCATACAATTTGTCATGTCTCAAGCTTGAAAGTATACATAACTCAATAGGCAAAATAATAACATTTGCTATATCAAAGTATACATATCAAGCTCCAAAACTGTATACACAAAACCCAACTAGCCAAATTTTACACAAACCCAACTAGTCAAATTCTATAAAAAAAAAAAAAACAAAAAGAACTTGGAAATACAGTGTCCACAAGCTTCTGTGACTACTTCTAAAGCAACCCCTGGAAAATGCATGCAAATTGCTCACAATAAAATTATAGGAACAACAATGCAATGTGCAAAACAGTATAACATATGCAAGTGTAAACATTATGTAAAATTATAAATACAAATATTTAGTTACATAATGTATACTGTGAGCAATTTATCAAGGTCACATGGTACATGGTATACTGTGAGCAATGTACCATTGTACATAAATTGTACATTGCTCACAGTGTACATTGCTCACAACAATTTAATGTACATTGCTCACAGTATACAAAATATATATATGTACAAATATTTACATAATGTTACAAATAACTACAAATACAAATAACTAAATATTTATAAAATATTTATTTATAAATATATATATATATAAATATTTATGTCAATATATAAAATATATAAATATTTATTATAAATAAATATGCATATATTTATGTATTTATTTCTATTACCAATCTGTGAGTCTGAGCATATTGTAGGTATTTCATGTATTTGATGTTGATAGTGTAGTGAATTTGTGTAAAATTGTAAATATATATAAATACAATTTTACACAAATTCATAGTTCAAATTGATAAGTTAATAGTTCAAATTTGGTGTAATACATATATATATAAATAAATATATAAATATATATTTGTGTAATATATATATATATATATATAAATATATATATTTATATAAATTGATAGTTCAAATTGATAAGTTAATAAATTGATAAGTTAATAAATATATAAATATATAAATATATATATATATATAATCCAACAAAATTGGTGTAATACAGTCCGATCCACTCAAACACTCAAACAGTCCAAAGCTTTAGACTAAAAAAAAAAAAAAAAAAAAAAACCATCGGACTCACCGTTAAGTGTGGTGGTCGAACGGCGCTGAAATCGGCGAGGTGGTGGAACGGCGTTGAGTGGATCGGACTCGCCGGTGACTGCTGGTGGTGGAACGGCGTCGAAATGGTGCTGGGACTGCGTCGAACGGCGTCGAAATGGATCTGCGTTCTTCGCTCGCACAATGTCGCCGGCGGTGGATCGGACTGCGTGGATCGGACTGGGTTGTGGGATTTGGATCGGACTGCGGATCGGACTGGGTTTGGGACTGGATCGGTCAGTTTTTCTGGGTTAAACTTCTGGGTTTCTCGATTTTTTTGGTGGATCGGTCAGTTTTTCTGGGTTAAACTTCTATTTTTTGGTTGATCAGATGCGTGGGTTTCTCTTTTTTTCTTTGTTTTTGGCTCTTGCTGAGTGTGTTTTTTGTGTTCTCACTTGTTCTCTCTCAGAGGCTCTCTTCTTTTCTGTGTTCTCGTGCGAGACCCGGAAATGGTTTGAAGGTAAAATAAAAGCGTAAAACCATTTCCGGGTCAAGGGTGAAAATTCGGTCAAAGTGTAAGCATATTTTCCGGAAAATGAATTTTCCGTTGCCAGCCAAACGCATGGGTCAGGTGGTAAATGATTTCCTGAAATCATTTACCACCAAAACAAACGCAGCCTAAGTCTTGTGCCACTTTACGTGGCACAAGACTTATTCATAAAAATATGCTTGAGATTGTAATTTAAAATCCAAATCAACTTTTCCAATTAGCCTATCTACAAGCTAGGGATTAAATCGCTCTGGTCATGATATGTGTGTGTATGTGTGTATATATACACACGCGCGTGCGCGAGAAAGTGAGTGTGAGAGAGAGAGATGAAGAAAGATAAAAAGTAACAAATGATACATTTTGCTAGTCTTGCAATTGTGAGCAAAGCTATTGAGAAGAGCATAATTACTAGGACTGCAAATTCAAGGGAAGCATAACTACAAGCGCGGTTGAGAAGAACTAATGGTCACAATACATCTTTTGGTACTTGTTTTAGGAAAAATAAAATTAGATATTATTTTTATAGAATGAGTTAAATGAGTTACAAATTTGAATGATTAGAGTTTTCACTTTTTGTTTTTTAATTAGATTTTTGTTGACAATTTTGTTTATTTGTTATTATTTGGGCTATTTTTGATGTTATTTGAGCTAATTTTTATTGTTATTATATGGGCTTGTATTTATTTTTTGTTGAAGAGTTAATAATTATGTTTGAGAAGCCAATATAGTTTTGTGAGCAATATTAGGAACACAACAAAGTTTCACAACATATCTAAATGGTCATCCAAGCTAGGTACTAGGTATACATAGAAGGGGTGTTCACCAAACCGCAAAAACCGCACCAAAACTTCCAGCAAAATGGCATAACCACATTGTATCGCATGATACAATGCAATTTGTAGTTTTATAATAAGAAAACCGCACCCTCTATATATATTAATATATTTATTTTTTAATATTAAATATATTATTAATAGTTTAATAATCCTAGTTTTTTCAATCAAAAAAAAAAAAGTTTAATAACCCTAGCAAGTGTTGATTAGAAAAACTAGCCAAAAATAAAGAAAAACTAACTCAATAGTTTAAAATTTTGCCCAAAACAACGAGAAAAAAATCAATTTTGAGGTAGGTAGAAAAAACCCAAAATTTGAAAAATATACCGTCTTCAAACCATTTAAACCACATCTTACGCATCGCACCATACATGTAACCGCAAAATGAGGTGCGGTGTGGTTATGATTTTAGTTAAATTCTAAATCGCACTGCACTGCACATATGACTGTAAAAATGAGGTGGATTATGGTTTTGGTTAAACTACACCACAAAGAACGGTGCTAAAAATAACCTAAAATCACACTGCATCGCATTGCTAACACCCCAACATAGAAGCCATTCCTAGTTGGCCAAGCTAGATATCTCCTAAATGCTCATCCTTTACATTCCATAATGCAAGCATACATAACTCTCATTAAATCCATTTTAATTTTCTTGTTGGCCAAGCCAAGTATCCATAAATACATCCTTTTATGATAGAAAAATGCTAATCCAAAATGCAAGTACCCAATCGCTTAAAGATGCATATTATAAATTAAAGATGACACTTTATAGTCTATATATATATAATAATAGATGAATCTGAGAGGAACTCAAATTAGAATTCCAAATTAGAGTTCTAAATTTGCGACATGTGTCCTAAATTATTTATTCTTAAAGAGTTTTATTTCTTAATTTTAGAATTGATTGTGTGTTTGGATAGCACATCCACGTTCACGTTTTCAACCTTTGAGTGTTTTCAGTTTTTTTTTTTTCCCAGCCGCAGTTGTTGACTTTTCAACTATGAACAGTGCAAACTCACAAACTTCACTTTTCAGCAATTTTTTCATTAAAAATAGGTCTCACGGCACTATTCACACATTTAAAAATTATTTTGCTACAGTGTTTTCAGTTTTTAGCAAAATAAGTTGTATCCAAACGGACCCTAAATGTGGGACCACATCATAAACAGTCATTCAAGTGAGTTATTAAGTACAAAACTCAAAAAGTGTAGAATAAATGAATCGTAAAAAAAATGTGTTTCACAATAATTTTAAAAAAATGGACAATTTACATTTTATATCTAATAATATCCTTAAAAAAAAAAATTTAAGAGTTAACAAAATATAAAAATGACTATTAATAATATTTAAATTATATATGTAAGAATTATATTATGTATCTTATCATATATTTTTTAATGTATCCATGTATATGCATGGGGTTACAAGCTAGTTTTTATAATAGCCAACATTTTAATGTGATAAACACAAGTATGGGCACGCACCGTTTAATTGGGCCTCTATTTTATATATATAGAAAAATGTTATACTTTTTGTTGTACTTATAATATTGTGTCACGTAAGATTCAGAGGCCTCATGTGTTTACATGTAAATATTATATAATATGTAATTTAAAGTTAACTTTAAATTTTATTATAATTAAATCCTCAATTAGAACATTGGTAAATCATATTTTATTTAAATAGTAATTTATATAATTCTATATGCAAATACAATCACAATAAATTTTTAATGAAGGAATATATAGTTCTATATACAAACAAAGTCATAATAAATGTCTACATAGAGGCGAATCTAGGATCTCAAGCTAGGGAGCCGAAGTATAAGAAAAAAAACTAAATAGATATTTGTGAGAGTGCCTTTTTTCTCAGCACAGTGGCCCAAAGATCCTAGGCCAAATAATTATTCTTGGTGGACTGGGCTTGGTTCATCGCAGCTAAAAGGCTATTTAAGAACCAAGTGGTGCACAAAGCAAGCTCCCTACAACACAAATAAACTAACAAACGAAAATAACTGTATTGAATGACAGTTTAACATCAAGAAAATGCATAGCAAATAAAATACAGTACAAGAAAAAGTTTGGGGTCCTCGAATTAGTAAGGGGCATTTTATTAATTTTCCTTAATTATGATTACAGTGCTCACTAAGACGTGATACAAGGTTCAACTAAGCTCAAAAATTGCAGACTTTTATAGCTGTTCAAGCTTCCAAGACTTGCAAAGTTTGAAGTTTTTAAATTCGAGTATGTACTATAGTGGCTGTCTTTGGGATACCGAGAGCGGTTCATATGTTTTTCTTGAACTTTATAGAGCTCTTTCTATGGCTTTATCTTTTTTTTTTTAGAAAACTAAAAAAATGGCGATGAGCGTCTAAATAAAGAAATTAGTCAATCCCAATCTCCCCTTCAGCATGGACTCTCTTCTCCTATTATAGCGCATCTCTAGAGTTCTGGGGTACCAGTGATTTCCCCCTTTTGCCCTCAAAGTTTGTGCTATGCCAGTCTTGCTCAAGGGCTGGTCGTTTCCCTCTTTCTCATAACTTCTTGCTTTTGGTGTGACCAAGCGGAAAGCCCCTAGTTGGTTTTCCATTTCGAGGTCCCCTCTGTCCGTTGATCTTCAGCTATTTGGCCCTTTCTTCCAACTTTTGGTTGCACTCCGTCCTTGTCATTTTCCCTAAATAATTGGAATCTTTACTGCCAAGTTGAAAGCTCCTCCCAGTTACCTCTTTTTTTATGGTTTTCTTATCGTTGGTTCCTTGAGACACAGCTCATGCGTTTTGCTTCATACTTTCTGATCCTACTGTATGTCTAGAGCATGAGACCCGCATGCTCTTTGTCTTTTATCCCTCTTTTGAATCTGCTTCAATCTTACTTCGCGCGTCCTAGGAATCTCCGAACTCTGATGATTTCGGGGATCCTGGCCCGGCTCTTCTTATTGGGCTGCTTTTGGTTTATTAATCGTGGCCGGCTGGGCTTCTCCCTTGCTTCATGTATTTCAAGGTCTGTTCTTCCATTCCTAGTCTCTTTTCTTCATTACGTGAGCCCAACCCCTTTTTTCTTATTTTCTCTAGCTTCATTTTCATGAAATTAGCCTAATGTGCTATTTCTTTAGGCCTTAGACTGTGATCAATTTTGAACCTCAACAATATTCATATAGTATTAACAAATTATCAACTAAGATAAATACACAAAATCATTTTTTCTTAATATATTAGGTGCAATCATCTACCAACAATGACAAAAAACACAATAGAATTTTGTTTGTTAAAAGCATTAGTTATTGAGCATTCCTTAAAAAAAAAAATTAAAATAGAAAAAAAATATAAAAAGAAATTCATTATGGCATCATTCCTAGCAGAACTGGGAAGAGACAGATCAAAAAAGAGAAAAAAAATCACTTCAATATCATTTCTGCCCTAATCGGGTTAGGGCTTTCCTAAAAAAAATTTAAAATTTTTTTTCTTTAAAAAAAAAAAAAAAAAAAAACTTCATTCTGGCATCATTCCTAGCTAAGCTGGGCTAGGACAAATTGAAAAAGAGAAAAAAAAATTCGCTACGGTATCGTTTCTAGCATTCCTTAAAAAAAAAATTAAAACAAATAAAAAATATAATATATATATATATATATATATATTCTAGCATCATTCCTAGACCACCAGGTTAGGACAGACTGAAAAGAGAAAAAAAATTCGCTTTGGTATTATTTATGCCTTAAACGAGTTGGGGAATTCCTATAAAAAATAATAAATAAATAAATAACTTCATTCTGGCATCATTCCTAACTGAACCAAGTTGGGACAAACCTTAAAGAGGAAAAAAAAAATGTTCCAGTATCATTTTTGCCCGAACTGGGTTGAGCATTCCTAAAAAAATTTAAAAAAAAAAGAAAAAAAAAAATCATTCTAGCATCATTCCTAGCGAAAGCGAGCCAGGATAGACTGAAAAAGAGAAAAACAAATTTTTTGTTCCAGTATCATTTCTACTTGAATCGGATTGGAGCATTCCTAAAAAAATAAATAAATAAATAAATCTAGTAAAAAACTAAAAAAAATTAAAAAAAAAAAAAAAAACTTCATTCTGGTTTCATTCCTAGTCAAACCGAGCTGGGACAGACCTTAAAAGAGAAAATATGTTTTTTCACTTCGATATCATTTCTACCCGAACCAGGCTGGAGCGTTCCTAAAAAAAATTTTAAAAAATAGAAAAAAAAAATCGTTCTAGTATCACTCCTAGCTGAACCAGGCCAGGACAGACCGAAAAATAGAAGAAGAAAAAATTTTGTTCTGGTATCATTTCTGCCTGAACTAGGCTAGAGCATTCCTAAAAATTTTTTTTTTAAAAAAAAAAACCATTTTGGCATCATTCCTAACCAAACTGGGCCGGGACAAACTGAAAAAGAAAAAAAAATCATTCTGGTATCATTTATGCTCAAACTGGGCTGGAACATTCCAACAAAAAAATAGTAAAAAAAAAAATTTGTTATGGCATCATTCTTAGCCAAACCGGTGCGGGACATATTGAAAAAGGGAAAAAATATTTTTTCACTCCAGTATCATTTCTGCCCGAATTGGGCTAGTGCATTCTTGAAAAAAAATAATAATAAAAACATAAAAAAAGTTTAAAAATAAAAAAACTTCATTCTGACATCTTTCCTAACCGAACTTGGTCGGGATAGACCGAAAAAGAGAAAAAAAAAATTCATTCTAGTATCATTTCTACCAGAACCGGGCTAGAGCATTTCTTAAAAAAAAAAAAAAAAAACCTTCATTCTAGCATCGTCCCTAGGTCAGGACAGACAGAAAAAAAAAAAAAAAAAAATTTGATGAGTTATGACTTTTTCCACAAAGCATTTCACAAATATTGAGGTGACAAGTTGTGAGAGGTAAATGATAAAGTCTCTCTAGTTATAAGCCCGAATGGGAACCAATAGAAACTTATCAAATCAACTATTGTGAAAATGATTGTTTCTAGCATTAGTTTGCTATTATAAGCAATGCAATGATGACCTCCCAAAATAGTCTACTTTCTTTTGTTTCAATTAAAATGATAGAATTCATTTTATGATTCAAATTATATTTTTAAATCTAATATTGTATGAAGTAACACATCAATTGAACTTTAAATAAAGTGGAATGAATACATCTTAAAATTCAAATTATTTACTAAAAAAATGAATAAATCTATTTTTAAATGGACATGATGTTTTTCATCTAAAGCATGCTGCATATATAGTTTTGCTTTTTCTTAGTTGGGATTAGGAGTACCAGCATCCACTCTTTTAAAAAATTTAGTATTTCACATGTCAAAAAGATACTTTAACTATTATAACACCAATTTACAACTCATTTTACATCACAACATCACATCTCTTATTTTTCACTTCTATTTATTTATTTTTATCCATTTCAATCTCTCTCTCTCTCTCATATTGCAAATCAGCTAGCCAACCACACCCCCACAACCCACCACCACAGTGAAACCCAAAATCGCAACCACCAAAAATCCACCACCACCACCAAAATTGCAACTCACCATTATCCAACCACCACCGCAAGCCTTCACAAAACCCAAATCAAATCAACAACCCATTACAAAACATAAATATAAAACTTAAATCCAAATAAAAAAAATCTAATCATCGATTTGAGAAATTTACAGTGGAGCAAGGTGGCTATGGCCACAAAGAAAACCACAAATATAAAGAAAATCAACCAAAAACCTCATCCAAAACCACCCAATCACAGCAACCCACACCAGTGACAGTTCTAAGAATTTTTTCCAGAGTGGTCATTATGAATTTTAAATTATACAAAATCTAAGAAAAAGATAACTTCATATGTTGAACAAACAAAAACACACAAATAATCGCAAATACATAAAATCTTACAAATTTTTTCTACGAGTTTTCTTATTTTGAAATCATTACATGATAGTCTTTGTAGGGGTATTGGGTCCAGATGCTCATTATCTGTATATATATATTGGGCCTAGGGCCCAATCCCAAGACGAAAGGTTGTCTGAAGAGGAGAAAACATTGTCAAAGGGGTCCGCGTTAGTAAATGAAGAAGTTAGTTTTGGTTATAAGGGCCCAAAAGGGTAGGCCGAGGATGAATGGCTCCTCGGCCAACCAAAGCCGAGATCCGAAGAAGTGGTCTACCGTTCAAGGGCACGTCCCAGGAAGTCCTGTAGGTATGGATAAGCATTACAGAAACCTAGGACATGGGGGGAGTCCTAAAATATCTAAGGAAAAAGCTATTACCACCACATTGAATGCTCTACATCTAACTTTCTGGCTGCATTAATATGGAGAAGACCCCTGAACAGTGTTGCATTAACTTCCCCAACGCACAAAGGGCCTAAGAGGGTGTCCGATGCGACAAGCACTCAAGTAGCAGCTTTGATGATTAACAAGTGAAAAGCCAAGATTGTCTAAAGAGAACTATATAATGGAAGAGATCCTCCACAATGAAGAGATTGAAATGAAGAGAAAAATACTATAGCATCAAGAACTAACTTTGTAATCAAACTGTAAGAGATATATAAGAACCAATCTCTTCGGACTTGCCGAGGATGATTTTCTTCAGTTTAAACTTGTTTATCTTCATTCTTTTGTCTTCAAGATCTACCTTATTTGTTGTCTAATTCACTAAAACCTAGTTTTTCCAACACACTTTCTACAAATTCATTGTTTTAGGCATCTTGAGTTTGAGTCCATCTATCTTTTGGGCTAGGGACTCCAATCTGGCCTTTACAATTGGCGCCGTCTGTGGAAATTACTGGTGTTGTAGTGAGTTTAACGTTCAACGATGGTGTTGGGCTTTGTGGAGCCTAGTTTATTTTTGGCTCGTTTTGTAGCCCATTCTAACCCTGTAAGCAGGATATAAAAGCCGCTTTTATAATTAAGGTTTGTGACTACTGTTGTTGTGTTTTTAGAGAGAGAGAAAAACACTGTAGCCGCACTTTGTATTTTTCCCTGATAATAGTAAAATCCCTGCAACTCCGTGGACGTAGGCAAATTACCGAACCACATAAATACTGTCTTGTGCGTATGATTATTTTTCTTTGACGTGTGTTTTCTCTATTTTTTTTGTTTCTCATAGGTTGGAATTTAGGTTGAATTCCCAACAACTGGTATCCGAGCCTAGAGTTAGGTTTGAGTGAGAGCAATGGCAGAGGAAGCAGGAAAGGCGTCTGGAATAGAAAAGTTCGATGGCACAGACTTTGGATTTTGGAGGATGCAAATCGAGGATTACCTTTATGGGAGGAAGCTGCATCTGCTGCTTCTAAAGGAAAAACATGAGGCTATGGAGGCTGAGGAATGGGCTCTTCTTGACAGACAGGTACTGGGAGTTATCAGGTTAACTCTGTTTAGGTCTGTTGCACACAATGTTGTAAAAGAGAAGACCACAGCAGATCTGATGAAGGCTTTGTCTGGTATGTATGACAAGCCGTCAGCAAATAACAAGGTGCATCTAATGAAGAAACTGTTTAATCTGAAGATGACAGAGAACGCATCAGTAGCACAACATCTGAATGAATTTAACACTATCACAAATCAATTATCGTCTGTAGAAATTGATTTTGATGATGAGATTCGTGCTCTGATCATTTTGGCTTCTTTGCCAAACAGTTGGGAGGCAATGAGGATGGCAGTAAGTAATTCTATAGGAAAGGAAAAGCTCAAGTACAATGATATTCGAGATTTAATTCTGGCTAAGGAGATTCGCAGAAGAGATGCAAGTGAAACCTCAAGATCTGGTTCTGCCCTAAACCTTGAGACAAGAGGCCGAGGTAATAACAGAAATTCAAATCGGGGTAGATCAAAATTTAGAAATTCTAATCAGAACAGAAGTAAATCTAGATCAGGCCAACAAGTACAATGCTAGAATTGTGGAAAAACAGGTCACTTTAGGAACCAATGCAAAAATCCTAAAAATAAGAATGAAGATGATTTTGCTAGTGCTGTAACAGAAGATGTACAGGATGCATTACTTCTTGCAGTAGACAGTCCACTTGATGATTGGGTTTTGGACTCAAGAGCTTCGTTTCATACCACTCCACACCGAGAAATCATACAGAATTATGTTGTAGGTGATTTTGGTAAGGTGTATTTGGCTGATAGTTCAGCCTTGGATGTTGTAGGTATGGGAGATGTCCAGATATTGTTGCCCAATGGGTCTGTTTGGTTACTGGAGAAGGTTCGACATATTCCTAACCTGAGAAGGAATCTGATTTCTGTTGGACAACTTGATGATGAAGGGCATGCAATATTATTTATTGGTGGTACTTGGAAGGTTACAAAGGGAGTTAGGGTATTGGCTCGTGGAAAGAAGACTGGTACTCTATATATGACCTCAAGTCCAAGAGACACAATTGCAATTGTTGATGCAAGTACTGATACAAGCCTATGGCACCGCAAACTTGGTCACATGAGTGAGAAAAGGATGAAGATGTTGCTATCAAAAGGAAAACTATCAGAATTGAAGTCCATTGATTTTGACATGTGTGAATGCTGCATCTTAGGAAAGCAGAAAAATGTGAGCTTCTTGAAAACTGGCAGGACACCGAATGCTGAAAAATTGGAGTTAGTGCACACTGATTTGTGGGGGCCTTCTCCGGTTGCATCTCTTGGAGGTTCAAGGTACTACATCACTTTCATTAATGACTCAAACAGAAAGGTATGAGTTTATTTTCTGAAAAATAAATCTAATGTATTTGAAACTTTTAAGAAATGGAAGGCCATGGTTGAGACAGAAACAAGTTTAAAACTAAAATGTTTGAGGTCAGATAATGGAGGAGAGTACATAGATGGAGGGTTCAATGAGTATTGTGCTGCACAGGGAATTAGGATGGAAAAGACCATTCCTGGGACACCACAGTAGAATGATGTGGCTGAGCGCATAAACAGAACTCTTAATGAGCGTGCTAAGAGTATGAGGTTACATGCTGGACTACCAAAAACTTTCTGGGCTGATGCTGTTAGCACTGTAGCTTACCTAATAAACCGAGGGTCATCAGTTCCCATGGAGTTCAAACTTCCTGAGGAGGTTTGGAGCGGTAAAGAGGTAAAGTTTTCCCATCTAAAAGTTTTTGGTTGTGTTTCTTATGTTCATATTGATTATGATGCTGGTAGTAAACTTGATGCTAAGTCTAAAATATGTTTTTTCATTGGCTATGGTGATGAGAAATTTGGCTATAGGTTTTGGGATGAACAAAACAGGAAAATCATCAGAAGTAGGAATGTGATATTTAATGAACAGGTTATGTACAAGGACAGGTTAACTGTAGTCTCAGATATTGCAGGGATAGATCAAAAGAAATCTGAGTTTGTCAACTTAGATGGATTGACTGAAAGTACTGTCCAGAAAAGGAGTGAAGAAAATAAGGAGAATGTAAATTCACAGGTAGATCAGAGTACACCTGTAGCTGAAGTTCGCAGATCTTCTAAGAATATTAGACCTCCACAGCGTTATTCACCCTCTTTAAATTATCTACTATTAACTGATGGTGGTGAGCCAGATTGTTATGATGAAGCCTTGCAAGATGAAAATTCAAGCAAGTGGGAGTTAGCTATGAAAGATGAGATAGATTCCTTGCTGGGGAATCAGACACGGGAATTGATTGAATTGCCAGTAAGAAAGAAGGCTTTGTACAACAAGTAGGTATACAAAATAAAGAATGAGGATGATGGTAGCAAACGTTACAAGGCCAGATTAGTTGTTAAAGGGTTCCAGCAGAAGGAAGGCATTGACTACACAGAGTTATTTTCTCCAGTTGT
Organism: Quercus suber; assembly: GCF_002906115.3. Lineage (NCBI taxonomy): Eukaryota > Viridiplantae > Streptophyta > Magnoliopsida > Fagales > Fagaceae > Quercus > Quercus suber. The sequence goes on from NW_027070101.1 coordinate 384,794, forward strand.
GAAGATGTCAACAATTAGACTGGTGCTGGGAATGGTGGCTGCAGAAAACTTACATCTTGAGCAGTTAGATGTGAAGACGGCATTCCTTCATGGTGATTTGGAGGAAGACCTTTACATGATTCAACCAGAAGGGTTTATTGTTCAGGGACAAGAGAATCTAGTCTGCAAACTGAGAAAGAGCTTGTATAGTCTAAAACAAGCTCCTAGATAGTGGTACAAGAAATTTGACAATTTTATGCATAAAATTGGGTTCAAGAGATGTGAAGTTGATCATTGTTGCTATGTTAAATTCTTTGACAATTCTTATATCATTTTACTGTTGTACGTGGATGATATGCTCATAACAGGGTCTAGCATTGAGGAGATTAATAATCTGAAGAAGCAATTGTCAAAACAGTTTGCAATGAAGGATTTGGGAGCTGTAGAGCAAATCCTTGGTATGAGAATCATTAGAGACAAGGCTAATGGTACATTGAAGCTTTCACAGTCAGAGTATGTGAAGAAAGTTCTCAGCAGATTCAACATGAATGAAGCTAAACCAGTGAGCACACCCTTAGGTAGTCATTTCAAACTGAGCAAAGAACAGTCACCGAAGATAGAAGAAGAAAGGGACTATATGAGCAAGGTGCCCTATGCCTCAGCTATTGGCAGCTTGATGTATGTTATGGTGTGTACAAGGCCAGACATTGCACATGCAGTGGGAGTTGTGAGCAGATTTATGAGTAGGCCTGAAAAGCAGCATTGAGAGGCAGTCAAGTGGATTCTGAGATATCTGAAGGGTTCATCAGATACATATCTTTGCTTCACAGGTGCAAGTTTGAAGCTGTAAGGTTATGTAGATGCTGATTTTACTGGTGATGTTGACAGTAGAAAGAGTACTACTAGGTTTGTATTTACTTTGGATAGTACAGCTATATCATGGGTTTCAAATCTACAAAAGATTGTTACTTTATCTACTACAGAAGTTGAGTATATTGCAGCAACTGAAGTTAGAAAAGAGATGATTTGGTTACATGGTTTCTTAGATGAATTGGGTAAGAAGCAGGAGATGGGCATTCTACACAGTGACAGTCAGAGTGCAATTTTTCTTGCTAAAAATTCAGTTTTTCATTCAAAGTCGAAACATATACAGACAAAATACCACTTTATCTAGTATCTTGTTGAAGATAAATTGGTAACACTTAAGAAGATATGTGGATCTAAGAACCCAACAGACATGTTGACTAAGGGTGTCACTATTGAGAAGTTGAAGCTGTGTGCAGCTTCAATTGGTCTTCTAGTTTGAGGACAGGAGGATGAGTTGCAGGGATGAGGGATTGCTTTTGGAGGATAGCGGCTGATGTTGATGATTGAACTAGTCTCCAAGTGGGAGATTTGTTGGGCTTTGTGGAGCCTAGTTTATTTTTGACCCGTTTTGTAGCCCATTCTAACCCTGTAAACAGGATATAAAAGCCGCTTTTATAATTAGGGTTTGTGACTACTGTTGTTGTGTTTTTAGAGAGAGAGAAAAACATTGTAGCCGCACTTTGTATTTTTCCCTGATAATAGTAAAATCCCTGCAACTCCGTGGACGTAGGCAAATTGCCGAACCACGTAAATACTGTCTTGTGCGTGTGATTATTTTTCTTTGACATGTGTTTTCTCTATTTTTTTGTTTCTCACAGGTTGGAATTTAGGTTGAATTCCCAACAGATGGTAGGTTTGAGTCTAAACCAAACAGAATCTATAGGGTCTCAATGTCAAGACCACTTCCGTGATCTTGAATAAAGAAGGGACCGGGAGGGGAGTGTGCATACTACCCACACTAGTAGGAGCCATTCTCGAGGTGGTAGCCATCTCTCTCATGAGCAAATTACTAGAGTCATGCAGCTAGAGATTGATCACTTGAAGAGAAGCTTACGCCATGAATGGAGAAAGCGAGCTCCTTCCATTTCTAACTTCTCTTCCAATGGTGAAGAGGATGGCAGCTATAGGCACAGATCAAGGACTCCTCCTAGTGAGTCTTTCTCGTATGATGAAGACTACCATCATGAGCACAAAAATAGAAATTCATCTTTAAGAGGCTTGAGAAATAATGCTATGAGTAAAGCACTCAACCAAATTTTCAAATCACCTTTCACACGCAGGATTTAAAAAGGGAGATTTCCTCGGTAGTTCACTCAGCCCATGTTCACCGTGTACAATGGTTAAACAGACCCTGTAGAGCACATTAGCCACTTCAATCAAAGAATGGCTATGCATTCCAAGAATGAGGCCTTGATGTGCAAGGTATTCCCATTTAGCTTAGGGCCTGTGGCAATGAGGTGGTTTAATGGCCTGGGTGCAAATTCCATTAATTCCTTTAAGGAACTCATCCAAGCATTTGGATCCTGCTTTATCACGTGTAGCAGGATTTCTCGGCCTTTAGATTCCTTGTTGTCCCTGTCCATGAGGGAGGAGGATACCTTGAAAATGTATTCGAACAGATACTGGGAGATGTTCAATGAGATAGATGGTAATTTTAACGACATGGCCATTAGGACTTTCAAGATTGGCTTACCTGTCGAGCATGGCTTAAGGAAGTCTTTGACTGGGAAATCTGTTACCAGTGTACGCCAGCTCATGAATCAGATTAATAAGTATAAAAGGGATTAAGAGGACCAACAAGGGAAGGGGTAAGGTTATCCCTCAGAAGATGAGGGATTTCAGGTCGAACCACTACAACAATAACTGACCTCGGAGAGATTTTGTTAGGTAATCTAGGCTTACAGCTTCTCAGGTGGTAAACACTATATTCCAAGAACTAGTGCATCAAGTTTTGGAGAAGATCAAGAACGAGCCATACTTCAAATGGCTAAACAAGATGAGTGGAGACCCCTTAAAGCACAATCAAAGCCTTCTTTGCCAATACCACAAGGAGTAGAGGCATATCACCAAGGACTGTAGAACTCTATGGAACCATCTAGAGCAATTGGTTAGGAAGGGAAGGTTACAGTAGTTTTTGTATCGACCCAATGGGCAAGGAAGTCAAGCGAGGTCAGGGGCTCAAGGGAGTGCTTCTTCAAGACTCCCGTTAGGCACAATCAATGTTATCTTTGTTGCACCTAGGAGAATTAGTTCTCAACCTTCCAGGGTAATGTCTGTAGCTTAGATAGCAGTAGAGGACTTTAATTCTGAACTGAAGAAGGCTAGAGTGGAGATCCGACCGGTGCTGAGTTTTTCGATTGAGGACAAGATGGGAACCATCCAACCACATGATGATGCTTTGGTAGTCACCCTTAGAATAGGGGGTATAATATGAAGAGGGTGATGGTAGACCAAGGCAGTGGTGTAGAGATTATGTACCTTGACTTATACAGAAGGCTGAACTTAAGGCCCGTGAATTTGACAGCCTTTGATTCCCCTTTAGTAAGCTTTGATGGGAAGGTTGTCATTCCAAAGGGTCAGATTAGACTACCCGTACAGGTAGGTTTAGAAGTGGTTGAAGTGGACTTCATTGTAGTAGACACATACTTTCCTTACACAGCCATTGTGGCCAGACTCTGACTTCATGCCCTAGGGGTTATTTCTTCAACTCTGCATCAGAAAGTGAAGTATCCATCAAGGGACTAAATTGAGGAGCTAGTAGGGAGTTAGTCCATGTCTAGGTAGTGCCTCGAGTCTGCAATTTCGCATCAACCTGCAGCTAAGTCCTCGGCCTCTGCTGAGGGGGGCTTATAGCAATCAAAGTCTCCAACATTACCTGTAGATGGGCTAGCCGATGAGGTGAAATGTGAGGATTTAGAGAAATTTGCTGTAGGTGATGACTCGGAGAAGTTTTTTTAGGTTAGGGCTCGGCTATCGCCTTAGGAAAGGGAAGAATTAGTAGAGTTTCTTAAAAGGAACGTTAATGTGTTCATTTGGAATGCCTACAAAGCTCCGGTGGTGGATTCGAGCTTCATCTACCATTATTTAAACGTTAATCCATTTGTCATTCCCAATAAATAACCACCTCAGCCCTCATCTAAGGATCATTATGATGCTGTCAAAGACGAGGTGATGAAGTTTAAGTAAGATGAGGCTATTAAAGAGGTGTTCTACCCTGAATGGTTGGCTAATATAGTGGTAGTAAAAAAGAAGAGTGGGAAGTAGCATGTATGTGTAGATTTCACGGATTTGAACAAAGCCTGCCCAAAGGATCCCTTCCCCATGCCTCGAATTGATCAGCTAGTGGATGCAACTGTGGGGCATCCTCGAATGAGTTTTTTGGATACCTTTCAAAGGTACCATTAGATACCTTTAGCCTTGGACAATCAAAAGAAGACAACTTTTGTCACTCCTATTGAAAGTTATCATTACAAAGTAATGCCCTTTGGTTTGAAGAATGCAAGGGCTACCTATTAGAGGATGATGATTAGGATGTTTGAGCCACAGTTAGGAAAAAACATCAAGATTTACATAGATGATATGGTGGTAAAAAGTAAGATAGAATCCGAGCATGTTAATGACCTTAGGAATTTCTTTGAGATCTTGAAGAGATACAAACTACGACTTAATACTTCTAAATATCCTTTTATTGTCGGATCAGGAAAATTCCCGGGGTACATGGTTACCCATTAAGGAATTGAAGTCAACCTTGACTAGATTAAGGCAATTAATAATTTGCAACCACCTCGAAATCCCAAAAAGGTCCACAAGCTAACATGGATGACCATTATTCTAAACCAATTCATCTCTCGGTCAACAGACAGGTGTAGGCCTTTCTTTCAGTTGTTGAACAAATGGAAGGGAGTTTAGTGGACTGAAGAGTGTGTTCTAGCTTTCCAGCAGTTGAAAGAGTATCTTTCTCGGCCACTCATTTTGTCTAGGCTCGAGGTGGATGAAGTTTTGTTTACCTACATTGTAGTGGCATCCCATGTGATGAGCCTGGTACTGATATAGGTTGATAGTGGTGTACAGAGGTCAGTTTATTATGTGAGCAAGTCCTTACATGAGGCCAAGGTCCGTTACCTACCACTTGAGAATGTCATTCTAGTAGTGGTATATGCTACACGTAAGCTCCTCTACTATTTCCAATCACACATGGTGGTTGTCTTAACCTAACTCCCACTCAGATCTCTATTTTGGAGTGCTGACTACACAGGGAGAATTGCAAAGTGAGGAATGATCCTAGAAACTTTTGATATCAAGTACATGCCTCGCACCTCTGTCAAGGGTCAGGTCCTCACGGACCTAGTAGCTGAGTTTACTGAAACCCCATTAGAAGATAAAGTAGAGGAGCAAAACATGGATAAAAAATCAGTTGGTGTAATCTTCTTTTAAAAGCCTTTGTCCTGAAAGGTCTACGTTGATGGTGCGGCGAACCATAGAGGATCTGAAGTGGGGCTAGTTCTGATATCTCCTGAGAGAATTACAATTGAGAAATCCTTGAGATTGGGCTCCTCAGCCATAAACAATAAAGCTGAGTATAAAGCTCTACTGGTAGGGATGACTATGGTTCAGAAAATAGGTGGAAGAGCAGTAGAAATATTCTCTAATTCAAGACTAGTAGTAGGTCAAGTTTAGGGAGAGTTGGAAGTCAGAAATTCCAAAATGCAGGAATTTTAAGCCAGGTTAGACATTTACAGTTTGGATTTGAGTCTTTTAATTTATCACAAGTCCCTAGAAGTAGAAATACACATGTAGACTCTCTTGCCACATTGGCAACCTTCTCGGCACAAAGTTTACCTCAAGTGATCCTTGTAGAGGACTTATGTAAAATTACTGAGGTAAAAGGAAATGTGGTTAATGTTCATTAAATAAGGGTGGGTCCTAGCTGGATGAACTCTATTGTACTATTCCTTAAAGAATATGTCTTGCCCGAGAATAAGTCCGAGGCTGAGAAGGTACGGAGGAAGGCTCCTCGATTTTGGCTGTCCAATGACCAAAAGTTGTATAAAAGATCCTTGTTTGGCCCACATCTGTTATGCATACACTCTGAAGCAGTTGATCTACTCCTAGAAGAATTATATGAAAGAATTTGTGGAAGCCATATGGGGGGTAAATCTTTGTCTTACAGGGCCCTTACACAAGGCTATTAATGACCAAATATGCAAAAAGAAGTATAAGAATATGTAAAGAAGTGTGACCAATATCAAAAATTTGCACCAAACATTCATCAACTCGGAGGAGTCCTTAATCTACTGTCCAGTCCTTAGCCTTTTGCTCAATGAAGATTGCACATTATAGGTCCCTTCCCTAAAGCAGCAAGGAATAAAAGATATTTGATGGTTAGCACGTATTATTTCACCAAGTGGGTTGAAACTGAACTATTGGCAAATATTAGGGATGCGGATGCTAAGAAATTTGTTTGGAAGAATATTATCACTCGGTTTCGTACTCTCATATCAGACAACAGATTGTAATTTGATAGTAAGGCCTTTAGGAGGTATTGTTGTGAGCTGAGCATAACAAATAGATATTAAACCCCGGCATATCCATAAGGGAACGGATAGGTTGAAGCTGTCAACAAGGTCATAGTGGGTGGAGTTAAAAAGAGGCTGGACGACACAAAGGGAAAATGGGTAGAAGAACTGCTACACGTCCTTTGGACATACCGAACTACGTCCCATAGGTCCACTAGGGAGACGCCATTTTCAATGACTTATGGGATCGAGATTGTTATTCCTCTAAAGACTGGATTCCCCACGCTGAGAACAAGTTTCTTCATTCTCTTCATTCTAAACAGTAATAACAGGCTACTGGAGAAGAGTTTTGACTTAATTGAAGAACGAAGAGAAAATGCCATGGTCTATTTGGCCTATAACCAACATAAACTCAAGCAGGGGTACGATGCCAACGTGAAACTCAGACCACTGGCACCTAGTGACTTGGTGTTAAGAAAGGTTTTAGGAGCTGCAAAGAACCCAGTATAGAGAAAATTGGGACCCAACTGAGAAGGGTCATATCATATCACCTCAGTGGCTGGAATAGCTGCATATTATCTTGAAGATCTGAAGGAAAAGGCTGTACCATGCCCCTGGAATGTAAATGACCTGAGAATGTATTATTATTAATAAGAGCTTTCTTCACCATATTTGGGTTTGTTATATTGCATGTCATGCGTTCTACTAGCTATCTAAATATCAAACAGAACTTTGGTCATGCTTGACTCCTCGGACCACATACTTTGGGTTTATATCTTTTAATCATTATTCCAAGTATTAAACAAAACCTTAGCTATGCCTGATTCTTTGGACCATATGTTTTAGGTAAATTAATACTCCCTGACATCTATCTAAGTATCAAACAGAATCTTGGTCATGTCTAACTCCTCAGACCACATACCTTGGGTAAATTAATATCTTTTAATCATTGTTCTAAGTATTAAACATAACTTTAGCTATGCCTGGTTCCTCGGACCACATGCTTTGGGTAAATTAATACTCCCTAACATTTATCTAAGTATCAAACAGAATCTTAGTCATGTCTGACTCCTCGGACCACATACTTTAGGTAAATTGATATCTTTTAATCATTGTTCTAAGTATTAAACAGAACCTTAGCTATATTTGGTTCCTCGGGCCACATGCTTTGGGTAAATTAATACTCCATAATATCTATCTAAGTATCAAACATAACCTTAGCCATACCCGGTTCCTCGGATCATATGCTTTGGGTGTATTAATACTTTCAATTGTTTTCCTAAGAATCAAACAGAATCTTGGTCATGTTTGGCATCTTGAATCACATATCTTGGATAAATTTATATTTCAAGTTATTAACCTACATATCAAACAGAATTTTGGTTATACTTCGTTCCTTGGACCACATGCCCGAGGTAAGTAAGCCTATTGAGAATGATGTGGATAAATATTCTGTTGTGATGTATGGATTTGGAAGTTAAAAGTGTGTTTTAATGATGTCGTGGACTTCGTAGTTTTTAATTTGTTTTGTTGACTAGTCAGGAAGGTAGGGGAATTGTGTTAACACTTATGCAGATAACTAAATGGGGTCATATCTCCTTGTCATGATTAGCTAAGTACTAAGTAAAACAAAAACTGAACAAGCAAAAGACAAAAGTATCACAAATATGAATGAAATATATATATTTCATTAAACTGTGTCTCGGAAAAAGGAAATTTGCTTACAAAAGGTCTAATTATATTACAAACAAAAAGCAAAACAGTTTAAAAAAAGGACAAGGACAATTCAAGACTTCATTTTAATCAAAAGCTTGTCCTTGGGTATCTTAGCAGGTTGGTTGATAGCTACTGTGGAGGATGCCACCTCTTTGCTTTTTGGATCTTCCTTGGCAGGGATGGGAAGAGTTGCTAAGACCAATTCAAGGCTTTGGGAGGCTACCTATCCTTGGAAATGTCCCTGGGAGCGTCCAAGGGCTTTGTCATCTCAGAGGGGGCTTCTTGCTCCTTGGCCTGCTCTGCTCCCCTCTGAGGATTACTAGGAGGGGAAGGATCCTTGGACAGGGCCTCTTTAGTGAGGCTGGCAACGCTAGAAGCTGTGTCATCCTAGGAAGATGAGAAGCCTGAGGTCCAAATAGCAGGAGGGTAGTATACATTTTCTGCCCTCTTGAGTGCTGAGGAGGCCTCAACCCCTGCCTAGTTGAGAGCCTCGTTCCACACTTGGGAGTAGTAAACTCTACATACCCCCATGACTTCGAACCTAAAGGCTTTTTCAGTTTCAGCTACCCCCACTTTGTAGCCGTCCTGCTCAGCCTGGTCCTTGGCTTTATCAGCCTCCTCTAGCTTTTTCGTCAGTATCTTGTTTTGCTCCCTGGTAGTGGCAAGGTCCAGCTCGGCTTAGCGGAGCTACATACGTTGTGTCTTGACTTTCCTCTCTGCCCCCTCCAAAGCAGATACTGCACTTTTTCTCTCATTCTCGGACTGAGAAAGTTGGATCTTTAGCTCCTTTAGGCTCTTCTTAGACATGTTGAAGGCCTCCACAGTAGCAATCCTCCTTCCTACCTCGCTCTTGTATTGCTGATGAGAGTAGTCCACTAGCTCCTTGGCCCTAAAGGTAGCTTGGACAGCCTACGTAGGAAATACAGTGAAAAAGTAAAGACTTTTTCTTTAAAAAAAAAGAAGGAAAAAGAAAAAAAAAGAGTAAATAGACAATGAAGTAAATAAATAGATAATGAGTGTCAAAATTAGCTTACCTTGGCTAGGTCTCTCTTCAGACCTAGAAATACCTTGTGTATCTTTAAGGTCCTCAGCTTGGTCATATCATTGGGTAGCAGCAAAGCCTACTCTATAGCATCTGCAATGTACCTAACCTTCCCTTGCTGGGGATCCCTGATGAAGTAGTTTGCTAGGAGAGGGGACCTATCTAACACTAGGGCTGGATTCTAGTTGGGAACTCTAGTGTGAAGGTCATGCCCTCTATCTCCAGGAGCCACCTTAGGCTGTGTTTGTTTCGTGTAAAACGTTTTCCGGAAAATACATATTTTCCGGAAATGCTATTTTCCAGAAAAGGAAAATATTTTTAAGTGTTTGGTCGAATTATGAAAATTGTTGTGGAAAATATTTTCATGTGTTTGGATGTATTCTAAAAATGCTATTTTCCGGAAAATTTTTCACATTTTCTCAACATCCAAACAAATTTTATTACAAAAAATTTCAACATCACACCCAATTCAACAACAAATTCCGGCAACAAAAACACAACACAAAAAAAAAAAAAAAAAAAAACAACAACAACAACACAATGCAAATTCCGGCAACAACAACGCAAATTTCGGCAACAACGCAAACCGAGTCGTCGACGAGATAGAGGAAGAGAGAGCGATGGGTCGCCGGCTCTGGTTCTGGGTTTGGGTTGAGCGATGGGTCGTCTGGGTCTGGGTCTGGGTCGGGTGTGGGTTCGACGTGACGGCAACGGCGTGTGGGTCAGGTGTGGGTTCGAAGGCGACAGCGACGGTGTGTAGGTTCGGAGCGATCTGGAGCTCAGAGTCGATCGTTGCTTGGAGTCAGAGCGATCCGGAGCTCGATCGATGCGTGGAGGCAGAGCGATCTGGAGCTCGATCGTTGCTTGGAGTCGATCTGGAGCTTGGAGTGATCTGGAGCTTGATCGGAGTTCACCGGCGATCTGGAGCATCTGAGTTCTCTCTTCTTTCTCGCTGCGTTCTCTATTCTTTCTCTCGCTCCCTTTCTCTGTTGCGTTTTTCAGAAATCGTTTGAAGGTAAAATAAAAACGTAAAACGATTTCCCGGTCAAAGCCACATTTTACACGGTCAACGAAAAATAATTTTCGGAAAATGCTATTTTCAAAGCCAACCAAACACCCGTAAATACTGAAAAGCATTTCCGGAAATGCTTTTCACTCGATTCAAATGCAGCCTTAGTCTGTGACTTGGGTTGGTTAGTCTTGGCTACCTTAGCTCCTCTCTAAGGCTCAATTTCCTTGGTGGAAATGTCCCTGCCTTCCCCTATCACTTTATTCCTTATTGATTCCCTCTTCCCTTTCTTGTCTACAGCTTCCTACTAGGTGTCATGAGAAGTAGGAAGAGGAGGGAGTTTAGCTTGGCTGGCAGCCTCGGGGACCTTATTCCTAGCTTGGGACTCCATCATTTCCAACAAGCTACCCTTGGGTCTGCGCTGTATCCCCATCTCGTTTGATAAGGATGTAGCTCCTTCAAGGTGACTGGATTGAGGTGGGTAAAGCTAGCCAAGGTCACCAGTTGATGTCTTAGGAGACAAGGGCTAGTTAAAAACCTCGTAAGAGTCGTCTGAATCTAAGACATCTACTATCTCTTTTTCCTTTTTTTCTTCTTCCTCGTCTTCTTCTTTGTTGGTAGGTTGGGAGGAGGTAGCGTCACCAGTTGTGTGTTGAAATAGAAAAGCTAATTTGAGAATGCCTTTCAGGATAAGTTGAGTGACGAGAGCGCCTTCTGGGCTAGGAGTGCCCTCAGGAAGGAGAAAACTAGGGACGATGACGCTTATCTGGTGCAAGCGAGAGTCTTTGGCTTTTATGATACACTTAGGTGCCTAAAAACTGGACGAGATTTGCGTGTATCCTAGGATCAAGTGAGTCGCTCATAATTACTGTCCTTGTTTACATATACCTCGGCCTGAAGAATTTTGTCTAGGCTATCCTTGTTGACCAGGTTGAAATTTGGCTCGATGGTGTGTCTATCTGCAAAATTATCAAAGAAACCAAAAAAAAAAAAAAGTTGTCAGAATCAGGAACGGCACAAATTAAAGGGAATAAGGTAATTGTAAAATAATCTTCCTAAACTTAAAGCCCCATCTAATTGCCCCTCTCTTGTCCGGCAGGGGAGGCCATCATGTCATTCCCTTGACACGATCAAAAAATCTTTATTCAGCCCCTTGTTGGATTCGGGGAAGTATTGGATAAGCCTAACCTCGGGATACCTTGATTTTAGGTAGTACTCCTACCTTTTTAGATGGTGAAGGTTACAGACCCAGTAGACATCGTGGTGGGTTAGCCCTAAACCCATTTTTTCATTAAAGGCATCTAATATTCTGAACATGTTTGGGGCACATTGGGTGGGAGCTAACCTGTAAGCCCTAAGGTAATCCCTAGTAATGGTACCCATAGAAATTCTCATCCCACCCTTTATAAAGGCAATCTTTGGGATCATCACTTCTCCCTCTTGTCTTCTTTCGTGCCACACACCCTCCTTACTATTGGTAAATCTGGTTTTGTATCTCTTACAAAACACGTAGCGGAAGCAACAAACATAGATTTATTTCATTCATGATTGATAATATGCATTATGTAAATTTCAAAATTTAAGAACAAGATAGCGTACTTTGATGCAGTGAAATTCAAAACAAAAAATTAAAAGTACTTGGGGACACTTTTAATTTTCACTTCATGCCCAAGAAGTGTGGTCTTTCAATCAGTTTCCAATGGAGAATAATCGAGTGACTTCACTCACACATACAAACCATTTCACAATGATGTCTCTCTTAAAATAAAATTATGTATGTTTCTCCATTTATAACTAATTGATTATCTAACTGGATTGGCCTATTGGGCCTTTTTAATTGGGTTTTAGTGTGTGGCTTGGAGTGGGACCAAAATGGACCAATAAGACACTATCAATTATATTTAATATTTAATATCATTATATAAATATAATTGCACTCTAGGCCTTATTAATAAATTATATTCCAAAACTCTAAAGATATTATATGACCCCTCCATGAAATATCTATAGTGAACAACGTCATAAAAAACTGTCACTTTGTAAACAGCTATTTTATCATTGAGTACCCGGTTTAATATTTTAGTTATTCACATTTATTAAAATCCAATTTCAATAAATATAAGCTTTAGTAACTCCTTACTAAAGTGGGTGCCCTGAATAACTAGTTTCCATCAAACTTATCTCAAGGGGATATTTCGTGTCTTTATAAAAAGAGATTATGGATTTCATCTTAAGAATATGTGTTCCCTCAACACTATGTGTGGTTACCCAACATATTGAGGTTTTGACCATGAATATTAGATCTCACTCTTGATATATGAAAGTAACCTATATTTCATGATCGAGTTCACTATCCTCTCAGGATTAAGGGTATATGAAATTAGAAGTTGTGAGATTAATTATTCAGGTGATAGTTTTTGATTGAATAATTAATCTTATAGTGGTCCAGTTCAATATGTATTAACTCTTAAGACATATCAACACATCAACTAGAAGTTTCTACTTCCATAACGAAGACAAATCATCTTAGTTGATGTGTTATAGTTTTCGCAGATGAAATGCCCAATTTCATCATCGACTACGAACTACATTTTGAGTTTACAAAGAACTTATGATTTATATATTTTGACTTTTCACATAAATCACATACTATGCATTTCATGGACTATGATAATGTCTCATTAGTTCATTTATAAATAGTCTCATATAATTAAACAATTTAATTATTTATGACATGTCAATAAATTGGATTTTAGGGCATAAACCCCAACACTTACAGTATCTAATGAACACCCCTGGTGGGATCCTATATAAAGCTCTAAAGCTTTCTTTTCCCTCCTCAGAGTCTACCAGGCTTTTGAATTTACCTATTTCTAAAAAGGTTTGGGGGAACTGAGAAGATTGAGAGAAGAAAATGGAGCTGAGGAGAAAAAAAGTACAGAGAAAAGAAAAATATACAAAAACAAAGAGTGTAAAAGTTTACAAAGACTTACAGGAAGGAGAAAAGTATCCTCAAACAAGCTTTTAGGATTTATAAGGGCACGAGTGAGTGGGGAGAAGTTGGCAGGTATAGTGTATATGAGCTAGAACGAAGTGAATGCTAAAGTGAGATGAGTGATTGATTTGAATGATATTTATATCAAAGAGAAAGTTACAAAGCGGGAAAATTCCCGCCCAGGTCTTAACAAAGTCCTTAGTTGTTGGATTCGCATTGCATTGGGGGATAGAGAGCCACAAAAAATTAATGAAGTCGTGTCTTGTATGCCGAAGCGTCAGGAGCGTGTCTTGGACAGTTAAAAAGGCGTCTACATAGGTGGAGGTGATGTATGATGAGCTTGGACTAACTAAGGTGACATCAAAATCCTCATTTCTTTATGGGGAGCCAGAAAGAAGAATCTCGAGGGGCTATGATAAGGGTATTGAACCTAGAAGCTCATTATCTGTATGTATATTGGGCCTGGGGCCTAATCTTAGGACAAAAGGTTGTCCAAAGAGAAGAAAACATTTTCAAAGGGGTCTGCGTTAGTAAATGAAGAAGTTAGTTTCGGTCATAAGGACTTAAAAGGATAGGCTGAGGATGAATGACTCCTTGGCAAACCAAAGCCGAGGTTCGAAGAAGTGGTCTGCCGTCTAAGGGAACATTTCAGGAAGTCTTGTAGGTATGATAAGCATTATAAAAACCTAGGATAGGGGGGAGTCCTAAAATATCTAAGGAGAAGGCTACTACTATCGCATTGAATGCTCTGCAGCTGACTTTTGGACTGCATTAATGTGGAGAAGACCCCTGAACAGTGTTGCATTGGCTTCCCTAATGCGCAAAGGGCCTGAAAGGGTGTCCGATAGGACAAGTACTCAAGTAGTAGCTTGGATGATCAATAAGTGGAAAGTCAAGATTGTTTAAAGAGAACTGTGTAATGAAAGTGATCCTCCACAGTGAAGAAATCGAAACGAAGAATTATAGTATCAAGAACTGACTTTGTAATCAAACTTGTAAGAGATATATAAGAACCAATCTCCTCAGACTTTGCCGAGGACAATTTTCTTCAGTTTAAACTTGTTTATCTTCATTCTTTTATTTTCAAGATCTACCTTATTTGTTGTTTAATTCACTAAAACCCAATTTTTTCAACCCACTCTCTACAAATTCATTGTTTTGGGCTTCTTGGGCTTGAGTCCATCTATCTTTTGGGCTAGAGACTCCAATCTGGTCCTTTCAATCTCATTATCAATGTTGCAAACTACATATCTTTCAAAATTTTAGTTAAATAAGATTTTAATTTTAATCTAAAACTTTTTGTTTGATAATTACCACATGGAAACAAACTTCCGCTAACACTACAGTTGAGAATTCATATTAATCTACATTTGTAAATTAATAAGCCATATGTTACACATAATAACATAACATGGATTTATAACCCCAAGTGAAAATGGCTTCGCTACTAGTTATCCTAGTACAACTTAAAATAGAGGAAAATGTATAAAGAAAAGTAGTATTAATATTTAAAATACTGATACAAAATATGAGATATTGAGACACAAAAATAAAACGACTATTTTTATTTCTTTAGGCTAAATGATAATATCATTGAGAGGAAAACCATACAAACAAATAAACCAACCTTTTAGTTTTTTAAAACATAAGAACATAGATTTTTTAATGAATTATTTTTATTATTTTTCAAAAGAAATTTTAAATGGTTCTTCCATCAATTAGTATTTTGAAAGCACAAATATGAAGGGGGTGAAAAAAAGTAAACTGTTTTTTTATTCACCAAAAAATATTTGAAATCAATATTATTCTTTTAGAAAGAAAAATGAGTATTTGTTATTTGAAAATCAGCATTTAATTTTGGGTTGAAAGTCGCACGTGCAACGCTAGTAGGCATGTCGCTGAGGCCAGTCTATTCAATTTATTTTTCTCTATCTCACTTTCCCTCGCCGTAACCGATGCAAGGTGGCGGTGGATGCCTATGAGGGTCGCCGGAGATCCACAAGAGCAAGAGCGAGGAGAGCTTACAGAAGAAGCGCCTTCGAGCCACTCACCAGCAATCCTTCTCTTCCTCTCTCCACCACCACCGTCAAAAAGAAGGTAACTTCTACTGCTACTGTCATCCAATTCAATGTTGTTGACGATCATCCGTGCTTTTCTAGGGTTTCACTGTTTGAAAATTCAAAAACCCTAGATTTGGAGTTTCGGGAGTAGAGGTTTTTGCTGATATTCTGGTCCAGCGGTTGATTCCTTGTAAGAATTCTTTCCACTTTTTTCTATATTTGTTCAATTTTATTGTTCAGAGGTATTGAGTTCTGTGTTTTTTTTTTTCTTACGATATTTGTGGTTTTTTTTTTGGCTTCTCTTTGGATCCCTTTCTTGTTGCTCTTTTTTGGCTTTGTGGTGGCTTTTGGTTATTGGGTTTTCTGGGTTTTGTTCAAATTTTGGTTTTAATGTGTTTTTTGATAAATCTGTTTGGGATTATAGTTCGGTTTTCTGTAGCTTCTGTTTCCAAACTTTAGGTTGAAATAAATCCATATTGAATATCTCTCTGTGAAAATTATGTGTATATAACCATTTATAGGTTCATTGATTAATATGATCTTTCNGAGTTGACTCTATGAAATTTTGAACAGAAGTACTTTCTGTTCATTTTTAACATCTCCCAGGTTATAATACCATGCATCTCCCTAAAATTATGTTACAGCTACGATTTACGAGTGATCTCCTTATGGAGCTGGATTCTGGTGTGGGGTTGGCAATGCAGCTGTGCCACACCCTTTTCTTCCTTTGGGTGGTGCTGCTAACATAGTAAAGGTTTGATGGCTTTTTCATGACACCATCTGTCATGGTCATGTTAGTCGTGCGCTCCCATATTCTGTACTCTTTGCTTGTAGAATTTGGCTGCTGTAACATTAACATCAACTTGTACTCCAATTTACAAAGCCTTTGCCAAAGGAGAAAACATTGGGGATGTAACTGCTAAAGGAGAATGTGTTGGGAATATTGCAGATCTGGTATGCTTATTAAACTTCTCGTTCTATTTTTACAGGATGATATCTATATTTGGAATGAGAGATAGGTCTATCAAATGAAATTTATTGTGACATGGGTTTGTAGACTTATATACTGTTTTGACATCTTTCTAGAACAAAAAAAGGGAAGAAGAAGATTTGACATCATTACATCTAACATAAGAACTCTCCAAAATCTGTATGGAGTAACCTAAATCTCGGTTCATGTATCAAGGATCGAGACGAATTTTAATATCTCTATTCATTTGACAAGTCATGGCCACAAAAGGAGGATTTTATGCCAAGTCTAAAGTCATTGGGAACATTAAATCCGTTGACCTCTCCACAGTACCATGCAATAAAAAATTAAAAATCAACCACACAGCAGTGTTGCCCTACCCACAAGTTTTGACTCTTATTAGTGGTAACATTTCCTTTCCCCTCACGTTAAAAATGGATTGAGTT
The DNA here is from genome assembly GCF_002906115.3 of Quercus suber. Taxonomy (NCBI): domain Eukaryota; kingdom Viridiplantae; phylum Streptophyta; class Magnoliopsida; order Fagales; family Fagaceae; genus Quercus; species Quercus suber. The sequence continues at coordinate 401,394 of NW_027070101.1, forward strand.
TGTACGTTATGCAATATACTCTCAAGTCATCTATATATATAGTAATTTAGATCATGCTTTGGTGGCTTAGCTTTCAATACTTTTGGGGCATGCATACTTTATTTACACTTCTCATGATTCATGAAAGTAAAACAATTTGACTTGGTTTCACGCCAAATTTTATTTAGTTTGGTTATGGAAAATTGAAGTCTTAGTGCAAAAAATTGACGGTGAAACTCATGTCCAATAAATTAAATCCTTCAAGTGACATAAGCTTTTAAGGTATAGGATCCTTTCAATTATTTGGTTTAAACCAAACAAATCATATTTGTCAAAGCAATTACAACTAGTTTGAATTCAATCTTTTTATATTTTGATCACGAAATATACTCGAGATGTATCATAGAAGAATATTCTATAACTGTACATAGAAATTATTTCCTTTTGTGATTTGAATTCTTATGTACTTGATACTACTAAAGTTTGTTCCTCTCTCACTTTCTTGATGGTCTTTTCGAGCCCTTTGATTTTGTCGTATTGCCTTAGGCATCAATCAATATGTCTAGATATATCTCCAGACATTGATGTTTTACAGTATATTCTCTTGCAGCCTGCAGGATTTGTACCCTTCTTTCATCCTCTTTGATTTTTCATTTTTGTTTTTAAATATTTGATTATATTGTTTCTTGGCAATATTTTTGTTCCAAAATTTGATCTTGATTCAGAAGTAGCAAGGAGGAACTATGTGTTGCCTACAGCAACTCACAAATTCTTGCTTGGTATGTAGGAATGTGGAGAACAATCTATGTGCAGGTCAAATCCTTAGTTAATGGGTTAACTCCTTTATTGGGTTCACAATTCATTTGTTATGGTGGGTGTACAAGTATCCTAAAATGGGAAGTCCCTTAGAAACGATGTCAGTGTTGGTGAATCACTCGTCTACCTTCCCCTTTTTACCCTTGGTTCTTGGTTTCTCTCTCTCTTCCTACTCTCCAATGTCTAACTCCTTCTCCATCCCTTTCTTTCCCTATTTATAGCCTTCCTTTAGTGGATTAGAAATGATTAATTTTAGTTATTTTCATGCAGGTGGGGCCCTTCAGGATTATTCCTATCAGACTTGGGTCCCACTTTAGAAATGGAGATTCCAGGCTTTGGGACTTACAGTAGACGCAGGATATTGCTTGACAGTGATACTCCCCATGGGCCTACCAATATTGGGCCAATGACCGTACGATAGCCCCCCTTTGATTCTGTCCTACACCTTGGGGATGGAATCAAGGATTCTCATTAAATCACATGTTGCTCCTTGGGCATACCAATCGTTGTCCGTTAAATGTGGACAAGACAGCCTGGGATTGTGACGCATATGATAGCAAGCTGTCCAATCTAATAGTGATCATTATCTGATGGTTCATGTATCGAGGCCACGTGTGTAACAGCTTAAAAAAGGAGGAATTAATGTCATTCCCGCCTAAAACCCATTTGATGTTTTTGTTATCCTCTCCCCTATAAATTGAACTTTCCTCCCTTACTGACCATTTCTTACTTCCTTCTCACTTTTATTGTTTGTAGTTCCTGAGCACCTTACTTCTCCCCGAGATCGTCCTCCTTAGCGTGCCTACTGTAAGTTCTTTAATCCTTGCCTTTTTTCTTTAAAGTTCCCCTCTTATCCCTTAATAGAAATGGGTTTTGCACACCTTCTCAAGACCGAGACCGCTTTAGCCAATTTTAGGGCTAGATTTAATGTACCCGTAGAAGTAAATATAGAATATTTCCATGAGGGCAGTATAGAGAATGATAGACGCCTTCATGTAGTGTTTTTTCCTTTGATGGCCATACTAGAGGGTGGGGTTGGATTTTCAGT
>NW_027070102.1:0-152466 GCF_002906115.3 Quercus suber
ATTACCATTTGCTGGAACTGGAAGAGACAGAGTCCATCCGCTAGAACTGGAAGAGAGAGAGAGGAAGAGAGAGAGAGAGAGAGAGAGAGAGAGAGAGAGAGAGAAGGATGAAATTTGAATTTTGAAAAACTCAGATAAATAAAACTTAAAGGAGTTGGTCGGGCTATTGAAATTTGTGAGGGTATTATGACTTTAAGGTGTTACACATGTCCTATTTTGATTGGAAAGGCTCACCAAATAAGTTGTTGACATGGAGAGAGTGTCCCATAGGATACTTTCTCAGGTCAGGAATCTTGGGGCCTAAACTCAAACTTGATATCTCAATTTTTTCAAGGTAGTAGACCCCGTCACTGGACCTGGATATTTGGGTCGAATCAGGTGAGTTGCGTTTGTCAGGTTTTTCGACAGCCCTAGTTTGTATATCGTGTTCATCGTGCTTGAATTTTCTCAAATTGTTCATTTTAGCTTTAAAAAAAAATTATTTATTAGATTTTTGGATTTATTTTAAAATCTATATATTTTATTTAGATCATTTAATTACATGAAATATTCAAATCCATGTGTAACCATTTAATTGGACCAAGTAATGCATGTTTCCATACATTGTGTCACTCAATAGACATAGCAGCAAGAAATGGATAGAAGGGTTAACGATCAAAATGGTATAACACGTTAGGTAAGGAAATCTAAATTTTGAAATGATAGGGTTCATTTTCAAAATACCCTACCAAATTCAAGGGTGCATTTTGCACTTAGTCTTCAACCTTTTTTTTTTTTTTTTTTTTTATTATTTTTTTTAAATGTTCCTTAGGAGTATTTAAGAGTGTAAACTGTAAAGTGTAAAAACATGGAATAGAGTATACCTATTTCAAGGGAATAAGTCTAGTGCCACAACTTGTACCACAAGTTATGCCACAAGTGGCAAGTTGTGGCACAACTTGTGCCACAAGTTGTGGCACTAGACTTGTTCATTTCAGGGATAGGAGATGTTTCACAGATTAGACCAATCATAACTTCAATCTTGACATTGATTGCGACAGTAGGGGCAACAGTGGACGCTTCCTGCAAGTTAGCACCCACACATAAATGACTAAACATAACATTATGTTCGTTTTTTTTTTTTTTATATAAAAAAAAAAGAAATTCAAGTTCAAGACTTAAGTTTAGGATCGATTATTAAACGAGCCAAACCAAACATAATAATGTATTTGCAAACAAGTTTGTGAATATGAGGGCTCAATTTAACTATATATAATATTATATGTTTATATGTATAAACGTACAAAAATATATTTATATAGATTTCAAATTAGACCGTATAAGTTTGCTAACAGATTCATATAATACTAAATTACTATTCGTAGTGTTTCTCAAAAAAAAAAAAAAAAAAAAAACAATCTAATCGTTGTAAAAATTCATAAAATAGTGAAGAGATAAAACATTTTAGTTATGGTCTCACAATATACAAGGAAAGAGTAAGTTAATCAAGTAGCTTATGAATAACTTGAGTTTGCTCGATAAGAAAATGAGTCAAGCTTAAACATATAAACTTGTTTGGTAATAAGCTCGAGCTCGACATGTGTTCGAAAAAAATTAAATAAACACAAGCTTGAACTTTTAATACTAGGCTCAGCTTGGCTTGGCTCATTTACAATTAGGAGAAGTAATTAGCGCATGCTAAGGGCAAGATTAAAGGGAAATTTCTGATAATAGGTTCCACTGGAGGTGGCAAATATTATATAGGCTTTGTAAGGTCAATGGTCAGTGGATATATATTTGGTACCACTCTCTGCTTCAGCACTTAAAAAAAAAAAAAAGACATAATAAACAAAAATTATTTGGCATGACAGAGAAAAGGGTAATAGAGAGAAAGCAATTAACTTACAGAAGCACAGCATCCCCGAGCTGTATGGGATTAACCAAGGGATACTTTTGGATGGACGCAAAGGAAATTCTCAGCCTCCAGAAATGGTTATGAGGATGGACATGGTAATTGGCCTTGTACTCCTTGTCATCGACATTGACATCACGACGGACTTTGTAACAGACATGGTCATAGTAATCGTGCTGGTGATTGTTACGAGCATTAATCGGAGAAACATTAAGTATGAGACAATTAAGGTAAAGATTACTAACTTCGCAGTTTTTCTCATCATAAATGGAGGTGAGCAAGAAAAGACAGAATTTCTGATTAGCCAAATGAAGCAAAGGAGGTGATGCTGGAAATACGTTATCAGCCAGAAATTCATCTTTCCCAAGAACATGGGGAATGTTGAAACTGCCGTGGAACCAAATATCCTTATATAGATCGTAAGCTTGTACATTGATTTCCTCGTCTTCAAACGAAGACCAATACAGAGTATTACCAACAGCTACAGATCTTCTACCAGTCCGGTCAGGATACCGAGCAAGTAGCTTGCGCACCGGAGGATCAAGTATTGTCCAACGTAGCTCCTTCACATCATAAACATAGAATGTAGCAGAATCACAGTTCATATCATCATGATTATATTGAGCTACAAGAATCTTTTCTTCATCATCAAAAGCAGTGAAAATGAGAGGATCATCGTTAAAGGAAATAGCAGATGGAGGATTGGGCAAGGGTTTCCATCCCGATAAGGGGTGATAAGACTCCATCCAGCCATCCCTTTTTGCAGCTTCTTCTGCTGAAAATTGAGATCTGGAAAAACCACCCAACACATATAACTTATGGCGGAGGGCTACCAATTGAGGGTTGTACCTATTAGGAAAAGTCATAGTCGTAAGCGGAACAGCTTCCCAACCAGCATCAGGCTTGTTAACGTTTAAGCTCCACACTTCACCATATCCTTTGGATTCGAATGGATGAGCACCGTCACCATCACCATCAGAACCAAGGGAATACAGACAAGACAATCCAGAATCCATATGCTGATCAAGGTCAAGGAATGCATGTTGCGTGCTTTGGTACATCATCCTGGCTACCGAAAACGGATGGAGCGGCTCCGTCTTAATTGTTCCCTTTACATTTGCCTTTGCCCAAGGACGATTAATTCTTACCTTTTCTTTTTCCTTTGCCGAAAAAGATAGATCAATTTTTCTCTCTCCCATTCCGACGTATCGGTATGGGACTGGGTCTGGGTTCGGGACCTTAATGGCATACCATTCTGACTGTAGATTTTTACCCTCCAAATCCGACGTATACCCACAGACAGCGATCTCATATTCATCCGATCCCCGTAACCCTAGCATCGCCGAACCTTTCACTTAGATGTGAGCCTTTTTAAAAACATGATCGAAGGGTAACAGTTTTGGGGTTGGGATTCGGGATGAAACTTGAGAGAGGCTCAAATCGATTTTAGTATCTGGATTTAGGGTTAGGGTTCCGTTTGTTGTACATATATATACTAAACTTGAAAAACTTGAACAGAGAGAAAGTGTGTTTAGAGATCTGAAAAGTGAAGAGTTAAACTTGAAGTGGGTACTAGGGAGACGTCCTCTAGAGAAAAACTTTTAATAAAGTGATTGAATTCGGGGAGTAAAAGCTCCGTAGAGAAAAACTTTTAATAAAGTGAATAAATTCGATCCAGATGAGGCGTAAAAGCTCCAATAAAGAAGAACTTTCAATAAGAGAATAAATCTGGTCCGAATGAGACGTAAACTTTTACGCCTCTAATAATGATGTGCCATGTTAAATTTTTACAAATAAAAGACTAATACTTTCACACTAAGTTAATCCTCTTTAATACAAAATCAAATCCACACGTCTTCATATGATTTGTTTAAATTTACTTTTATATCCCTACTAGATAAAAAAGTAACAAATTATAAATAAAATAAATAAATAAAAAGAAAATAAAGAAAGAAGGCATGAACCAAATATTAAAAAAAAAACCAAATGAAGTATAGGAAAAAACAAAACCAATGAAGGAAATAAATATTAAAAGAAAGTAACAGTTGAACAAAAAAAGAAAAAAAAAAAAAAAAGGAGGAGGCGAAACCCAGTTAACGTTGAGCAACCAATACAGCTGCATAGGAGTACTGTCTATTTATGTTCTCTTTAGTTTTCTCTTTTGGGGAGAAACCTTTTGATGAGCCGAGGAAAAAACACATGGTCTCACTATTTATTTTTCTTCCTCTCTACCCAACCAAACACACTCCAAAATTATTATATTTTTTTCCATTTTCTCTTTAAAGTGTTTCATTCACCTATTCACCTCCAAACAAACACACTCTAAAAGAGAGAGAAGAGTAAGATACATTGTGATACCTAGTTCCAAAAAATTATATAAATAAATAGGAGATTTATTTTTTAGGGGTAACTTAGTAATTTTGATATTGGGGTTAGTAATATTTATACCCTAGTTGCATCATGTAAACCTAGCCACCTAAGAATTTTGCCTTTTACACCTAAAGATTTCTAAGAGGAGTTGCTGTCTAGTTAAGCAAATTTCACCACTAAAAGCACATCACTTTATTCCATGATTCTTGGTGAGGGCAATGTAACTAAATTTCACCTCCAAACAAACACACTCTAAAAGAGGAGAGAAGAGTAAGATACGTTGTGATACCTAGTTCCAAAAAAATTATATAATAAATAGGAGATTTATTTTTTAGGGGTAACTTAGTAATTTTGATATTGGGGTTAGTAATATTTATACCCTAGTTGCATCATGTAAACCCTAGCCACCCTAATAATTTTGCCTTTTACACCTAAAGATTTCTAAGAGGAGTTGCTGTCTAGTTAAGCAAAATTTCACCACTAAAAGCACATCACTTTTATTCATGATTCTTGGTGAGGGCAATGTAACTAAATTTCACCTCCAAACAAACACACTCTAAAAGAGGAGAGAAGAGTCAGATACGCTGTGATACCTAGTTCCAAAAAAATTATATAAATAAATAGGAGATTTATTTTTTAGGGGTAACTTAGTAATTTTAATATTGGGGTTAGTAATATTTATACCCTAGTGCATCATGTAAACCCTAGCCACCCTAAGAATTTTGCTTTTTACACCTAAAGATTTCTAAGAGGAGTTGCTGTCTAGTTAAGCAAAATTTCACCACTAAAACAACATCACTTTTATTCCATGATTCTTGTGAGGGCAATGTAACTAAATTTCACCTCCAAAACAACACACTCTAAAAGAGGAGAGAAGAGTAAGATACGCTGTGATACCTAGTTCCAAAAAAATTATATAAATAAATAGGAGATTTATTTTTTAGGGTAACTTAGTAATTTTGATATTGGGGTTAGTAATATTTATACCCTAGTTGCATCATGTAACCCTAGCCACCCTAAGAATTTTGCTTTTTACACCTAAAGATTTCTAAGAGGAGTTACTGTCTAGTTAAGCAAAATTTCACCACTAAAAGCACATCACTTTTATCCATTATTCTTGTTGAGGGCAGTGTAACTAGATGCTTGTTGGCCATTATGGGCATTATTGACTTATCATGTAAGGTTCCTTACTGATAGATAAAAGCTGAAGCCAATACCAATTATTTGAAGATTTCTAAGGACTTGGTCTTTTCATGTGTAAAGCATCTTTGCTGACTTAGTCTTTTCACATGTAAAGCATTTTTGCGAACTTAGTCTTTTCACGTGTAAAGCATTTTTGCTTTGTTGTCTCCATGGTGTTGGATGGCATTGAGATTTGAGGTCCAAGGATAAGTGACAAACTTATTTGAAGTAAATTCTTTATTTGGTTTGCTAAAGGGTTTACATTGGATTGGTCTTGGGAAATTGCAGGATTTTGAATAGGCATTGGATTGATGTAAGAAACTTATCTTAATTGGTTTTATTTTGTTTTTACTACTATATTTTAACTACTAAAAACTGTTTATAATTATTACAATTTTATTTATTTGTTTTAGCTACAATGATTTAAAGTAACGAATAAAGAACTATCACAAATATATTGAGTACTGAATATATAATTATATATATATATATAGTATGTATTTGAATGAGATATATTTTATTGAACTATTATTTGATATATATGATTTTAGACAATATAACATTGTTTTGACTTTGATGCCAGCCAATGAGGGTTATTTATTGGTACTGAAACTAGTTCTATCTGGGGCATCACGATCTATCGTGTTTCTAGACCTAGCTAATGGGGGATATACATTAGCACCAAACTAGTTTCCTCTGAATCTGATGCCTAGTCACGGGGATATAGCGTGACCATAGTCATAAAGATTGTTTAAGAATATGAATTATGTTTGAATATTTGAACTATTTTATAGTCATTGAAACTGCTTATGTGTTTTTGGAACCTATTGTAAATTATAGCTTTGATATATGGAAACTAATTATTCTAATCTATCTATAATATATTTGTAAGATTTACATATTTGATCTATATACAACTTATTATTTTACAGATCTATTTGCTTGATAGAACTTATTAGATGCTGACATGGTTTTATTATTGTTATTATTTTGCCACGTCAGCATTTAGCATGCCATCTCATATATTTACGTCGGTTGACTAACGGAAATGATGAAAATAACACACGTTAATTGGTTTAGGGACCAAAAGTGGTAAAATTAAAATGTAAGATCCAAAATGGAAAAAAAAAAAAAAAAAAAAAAAAAAAAAAAAAACAAAACAAAAAAAAAAAAAAAAACAAATTGTAGGGACTAAAAGTGCATTTATGCCTAAATTATATAAATAATTAATAATTTCTTAATATACTAAAACTAACAAACCAATAGAAATAAATATGTTTCCTTTAAAAAAAATACAAGTGTATAAGTAAATAACATCATTTTAAAGAATTTAACATAATAACATTACAAAACAATCATCCTTAACATAATAAACATTCAACAAAACCAAATAAATAAGTTCATTAGTCATTACATTTACATCCAAATGGCAAATAGCAAATAAGTTCATTACATCCAAATAGCAAATAAGTTTTAAAGTTTCAAACAAACAACTACTAAGTTTTAAGTCCCAAGCCTCATTCGTTATGAAGAAAATTGAAATCAATATCATCGTGTGAACCAAATGCTCCACCACTAGCATCATTATCATCATCCTCATTCTCATCTTCTTCATCTTCAACTTGAACACGATGATTTTTATCTCTAAATTCGGGAGGAGCATCAAGTTCATCACCAAATGATTCCAAATTGATGTCATCATCATCCTCAATCACTTCCTTGTCCATATCTATACAAATTCCAAAACCAAAGAATAATAAATGAAATAACGATTCTAATAATCATTTCTCATAAATCATAAAATAGTCTAATTAAAATATGTAACTAGGCAAAGAATTGTTATAAGCTAACCTCTTTGTACATGGCTAGAAGACCGTTCTTCGATTGGATAAGTTCCCTCTTCGTATAATTTATTCTCTATCTCCTCATGATTAAGAAATGGAGGTTCCTCATCTTCCACTATCCAAAATTCAATTTTATTGATACTTGCATAATAATAGGATCAAAATTGAACTTCTTCCTTTTGACTCTATATCAGAAGATGAACATAATGAATAATTAGTAACCAAATCACTTATATTTCACAATCACAAAGAACCCACTTGACCAAATCAGTGAATCACTCATATTTCCCCACAAAAACATTGAAACAAAGAGATTATATAATATATACCTTTCTTTCAATCGGTAGTTATAATGAATACACACAAGATCATTAAGTCATTGATGCTCCAATCTATTTCTTCTTTTGGTATGTATTTGTTCAAAAACACTCCAATTCTGCTCACATCCCGAAGAGGCAGTTGTTTAGCTAAGGATCCGAATTGCAAACTTTTGTAAGGTTGGAGCACAAGATCCAAACAACTTCCACCACTCATCTAAGTTCCATATACAACACAAAACGAAGATACAATGAATCAATAAACATAGCTATACTTATCCCAAAAATATAAAAAATAGTTATGATCTTTAAAACATATTTTCATTTTATTATTAGCTAAAGTAAACAATATCTTACCTAGCTAAGATGTCTTGGCTGATTCTTGAGCAAGTTAGGTTCCAAAAGTTTTTTCACGCTCTCGAAATAACTTTAATTCCTCCACCAACTTCATTCGACCAATTGAAACTTTTGATTCAATAACATTTGTCACTGCAGATTGTGTCTCTAGCCTTTTATTAAGAGTAGATGAGTCATATTGAAATGCAGGATTCAACCAATAAGCAGCAGCATGAATATGTCTATAGAATTGAGTATCCCAACGATCCTTGATAATATTAACTTGAGGCTCCCATAGTCTCTTCTTGTCCTTGAATTTTTTATTTTATTTTTTTGATTCCATCAATTGTTCTATACATGCCATCATATACATAACCCATAACTAGTTTTTCATCAGAATCAACAATGCGTAATAAACAAATCAATGGTGACATAATATGCACAATTACATGACAATCATTCCAAAATTGATTGTCAATAATGATTTTCACCACTGTCTTTGCTTTCTTATCTTTTGCATATCTTTATTCAACATAAAATTTGCTAGTCACCAATGCTTGTAAGTCATGCTTATGTTCCTTAAGGCTCCCTAAAGCAATGAAAGTAGTAGCAAACGTAGTTGGCCCTGGACGCACAATTTCTGTCCAATTTTTTCAAGTCCTCAGCCAAGTTTGCAAAGCCACATGGTTATAGATGAATACTGTGATCTTGGATGCATGCTTTGTAAGTTTATCTACATGATCCATCTTCCCAATTTCCTTAAAAATTAGGTTTAGGCAATGTGCTACACAATGTGACCAACTAATGTTCTTATATTTTTCACACAAAATTCTTCTAGCAACTACATAATTTGCAGCATTGTCAGTGACCAAATGTACTATATTTATAGGACCAACCCAATTAACAATTTCATCAAACAAGTTACTCAAATTAATAGCATCCCTAACCAAGTCAGAAACATCAACAGAATGTATAAAAATAATTCCTTTAAGACAATAGATAAGGAAATTAATCAATATTCTATACCTAGTATCACTCCATCCATCAGCCATTATTGTACAACCAATGTCAACCTAATATGAATGATGAGAATCAACAATCAATTGGACTTATCTTTTTTCTTCTCTCAACAAAGGCACTCGAAGGGCATGATAATTTGGGCCTCTATATCTAGGACCATAAGAAGTTACAGCATTCAACATAGGTTGATAATAACTAGAATTCACAGCATTAATTGGAGTGCATGCATCATACATCCATCTTGCTACAGCCATATCAACCCTCCTCTTCTTTTCTTTGCTAGCAAGCACACTTTTAATAGAAGGTTGAACTCCTAGTGTTGTTCTAGGAGCGAAGTAATTACCAATGTCACCAACCTTTCTCTTGCCAAGATTGGATCTTGGTGGAAAACTACTAGGGCCACTTCTATTTCCCCTACCTCTAGGAGTAATTTCTTGGACATCTTCAAATTCTGGTGAGTCTTCTAATGGAGAATAATTAGATGCTTCTTGATTCCTTTTCGTTTGTTATTTAGATTTAGAAATTTCCTTCAAATTCTCAACCATTTGAAACCTAACATCATAAGGTACACCTGTACATGCAGCCACATCACCTTTAATTCCAGCTAGATGTCTTTTCATCCTATTGATGCCCCCTCCCTTATAAATTTTCCCACAATATATACATCTATAACTACTTTTTCCATCTTTCAACTCTTCAATTATATGATCCCATGCTGGATCACATTTCGCTCTCGTAGATGAAGAATTAGCATTAGACCCGATTGTAGAAGCATGTTCATTAGATTGTACAAAGGCGGACTCCATTTCACTCAACAATTTCAGACTGATAGCAACCATTTTATCAGCAAATAAATTTATCAACACAACATACACAAACAATAGTATAATACTTTGTAAATTATATTTCACAAACAATAATGCTCTATAAATCAAATCCACAACATACTTTGTAAACTAATAATTGAAAGGAGAATTAACGATAGAAGTTACCACTTACCAGTGAAGTCACAAAACGGAGAACCTAAGACGAAGCCGAGAACATGCCTGAGATGAAGCCGAAAAAAAAATGATCAAAATCAAAATCAAAAGAAAAGAATATCACTTGATGAAGCCGAGAAGCAGAGAGCAGAGCTCAGAAGGTGAGGGCGAGACCGAAAAAAAAAAACAAAAAAAAACAAAAAAACAAAACAAAAAAACAAAACAAAAAAACAAAACCCAGAACACTTCAAAGTTCAGATGTTGAAAGGATGAGAAGATGGAAAAAAAATTTCAGAGGCATGCGTGAGGTGAGACCGTGATAGTGAGGCAGAGAGAGTGAGCTTGAGTTGAGTGAGGCAGAGAGGCAGAGAGCTTGATATAAGGCGTGAGATGAGATTGTGAGAGTGTTTAGGAATTAGGACTTATAGTCTTTAGGGTAAGTTTTTAGGTTCCTGGCCAAAATGATGTAGTTTTAGGCAAGGAAAAGGACAAAAAATCCCAACCGGTCAGTAACTGGTTCAACCATGCCAATTCCCAGTTCTCTGGTTGAATCGGCCAATTTTTAAATTTTCTCAGTTTTTAAGCTATTTTTAGTTTTTGCCCATAACCGGACCGGATTGAAGACTAATTCCTGGTTGAACTGATTAGACCAGTTGGCCCGGTTCGGTTTTTAAAACCATGATCAACACTAGTATTGAGCCATGCCAACACTAGGACTTGATCTTCCTCTACACTAAAGTTAGTGCCCCGTTTTCCTTTTGTAGAAGAGGCATTCTCAACTTGAGGTGGAGAATCAGAAACTAACATAGGATTATTTTGAGATGTTGCCAAAAGTTGTGAGTCAATATTAATATCCTCGGTCATGATACCCGTGTAATATGGTAGGTCTCATTGTGACTCCATAAATTAGAAACAACAATATATACTTCCAAGCAAACTGAAAGTAAAGGCCAATACTGTAATAAATTAGAAAAAAAAAAATGTAAACTTCCCTTTACACAAATAATTTCCAAACTAACATTTACATCAATACATTAGAAACAACAAACATAAACTTCCCTGCAATCAGAAAATTCCCAAAACAATTTCCAACATGACATTTATTGTAATAAATTAGAATCAACAAATAGAAAATCAGCAAGAAGCAAAAACAGAAACCAAAAAAATGTAGTCTTCTCTGCACATAGAAAATTCCCAAACTAACATTTACACCAATACATTAAAAATAAAAACATAAATTCCCTACAAACAGAAAATTCCCAATTGACATGAAAAATTTATCATTCCAATTACCCAAATCAAAAATCTCAAGCATTACATGATGAAGAAGACAAAGACAACTCACCTAATCAACAAGCAAGCTTCAAACTTGGTGGGTTAGATAGAAGAGAAGAGAGGCCGAACTGGATCAGGGAGGCCGAGATGGGTTAGACAAAAGAGAAGGCAAGATGGGTTGGAGTGGGTCAGCTTCAGACATGGGGCTTAGGGCTTGGGTCGGCTTGAGACTTGGGCAACGTGGGTTGGTGGCATGGGAGAGATGGGTCAACAGCTTGGTTTGACGAAGTGGGTCAGCGGTGTGGGCCGGTGACGTTGAGCTTTGGGTGGACCGACGATGGTGAGATAGAGAGGTGAGAGTTGTGAGAGGGGTGAGAGTTGAGAGTTAAGAGAGTTGAGACAGAGTGATGAAAGACGGGTTGAGATAAAAGAAATAGAAAAAATGAAACAAAAAAAAAAAATTTTAAACGGAGGTAATATAAAAAAATAATTTGTTTTTTAGCTTTGAGCTACAATGCACAAATATATATATATATATATATAGCAATGTAGGTAAAAAAATTTACCTATACCACCACCATTGCAACACCTTTTTTGTATATGGTGGCGCTAAAAATAGTTTTTTAGCTTTTTAGCGCCACCATTGTGGATGCTCTTATGGTCGTTTTATGGTTGTACAATCAAATTAAATAATTATTTAATCCATTATCATGTAACCCTAAGGGTCCATTTGGTTGGGAGGATGGAAAGTGATAAGATAGAAAATAGAGGGAGAGTGGAAAAGTGGGAGGAAAAAAAAGTTTTTAATTTTCCTCATTTGTGTTTGGTTGAGAAGGTGAAAAAGTTGAGGGATGAAAAACTTTTTGATTTGGTTGAAAATAAAGTTTGTATAAATTTACCATCATGTCCCTCTTAAATAAAACAAAAAGTAATACATCATACTTTTTTTTTTAAAATTGTGTATGGATAAAAGTGGACATTTCAAAAAATAGCATAAGAAATCATCCAAAAGTGTTTTCTTAAAAAAATAATAAAAAAATTAAGAAAAAAAAGAAGGAAAAAAAGATGAACCCACCACCTGAGAAAACCAAAGAAAGAAAAAAGAAAAAAGAAAACAAAAAAAAAAAAGCCAACCTTACATAGGAAAAGTATAAAAAAAAAAAAAAAAAAAAAACGTAAAGAAGAGGTAAGGACAGTTTTGTCCAAGTACTTTTTTTCACTTTTCACTCTAATTTTCCCTCCAATTTAAAAAAATTGTATTTTAAAAGAGAAAGAGATAAAACTTATAGGCCTCGTCACTTTTCTCTTCTTCGCCCTTTCTCATCCAAACAATAAAAAATGTCATATTTCACCGTATTACCTTTTCCTATTTTTTATCTTCCCATTTTTCACTGCAGCCAACGTACCTTTCTTTAAGGATAAATAGTCTTTCATCCAACTGGCCGCTCCACTCCCGGCCATAGACCATAGCCACCATGGCTGCACCTGCAGGTCCACCTCCACCAAATTCCATACCACGAATACCAGATCTTCATGGTCTAGATGCTTTCCAACCAGCCGAACCACTATCTCTTCCAAATTTGCCAGCTCCGATTCAGAACGTTGAAACTCATGACGGATATGTAAATTTTTATTTTTATTTTTAAAGACGTTTGTGATTTTTTTCAAAAAAAAATTAATGTCAAATTTTTTTGTTTGTACAGAGGTTTTTGGATTTTTTGGTTGCAATTCAAGAGCACAACATCGAAATGTGGGAGAAAAGTGCTGTGGATGGTAGAGTCCTAAATGTTAGTGCTGTGGGCAGAAAAGTGTTTCTGAGCATAGGAAAAATAGTTGCGGGGATTCATAAGAGACGTCAATTTGCTGGGAATCTGATAGACAGAATTAGAATTTATGAAGATCAATCCGTCAATTTTCCTTTCCCTAATATGAATCCAAATGCTGAGACAACCTTAAATCAGGGAATTTTAACAGATCTCATTCATTTTAGGTGGATGGTGGCTAGAGTAATAGTCACTTCCCTCCCCGACTATCACCAGATGCTCTCGGAGACCTTCAAATTGTTCTTTTCAGAGATTTATATCCATCACTCGGATAAGTATTCAATTTTTCAACTTCTTCATCCTATCTTCTTTGATGCCAGTGATAGAATGAGTTTTCTACAACTGATTCAGGATTATTTAAAGGAAAACCCCAAAGCCAAGAACGGACTACGACATCTTAATCATTTTTTTGAACAGTGGTGGAATAAGTGGAATAACTTTCCCATGCTGTTTAGGGATGTTTTTGATAGGGTGTACAACTTTCGCAAAAATAATTTGATTGTATATGGAGGACAGAGCAGCACACTTCCCCGCTTTATAAGGAATATGCATCATCATTACGCGAAGCATGGTCAACGTCAAATGGTAATGTTTTCTGTTTTTGACTATTTTGAATTTTTTTTTTTTTTTTACCCCCCCCCCCCTCCAGTGTTAATGGAAAGTTTCGCTTTATAGTTGAGTTTGAGGGGGTAATTAGCAAATAATCTATGCTAAATCTTTCTCAATCTTCTAAAAATCCTTAAAGAGTCATTCCTAGGATTTTGGCTAAGAGTGGTAAGCTTAACTTTTAGAAGATTTTTGCTGTTTTGGGTAATAACGACTAGAATTCTGACTTAGCATTGAATGCTGATTGGCCTTAGCTGATGGGATTAGAGCATGCATTAGGCTAATGATCTTGGTTATGCTACTGCTAGAATTAGAGCTACTTAGGGCATATTGTATCACCCCAAGCCAGGTGTCAATCTTGGGTCCCTTACTGGAAACTCTACTGAGATCCCTTTGGTGCCCTCCAAATCACATTTCCCTAAGTTTCCCCGTTTGAGGTTCATGTGCTTGGTTCATGAACCAGAGAATACACGTTTTTAGTATGAAAATGAATTGATTTTAAGTTGTTTCGAGAGCTTTAATGGCTTGGTCATGGCTGCTTTTGGTTCTTGACTGAATGGGTTGAAGAAGAAAGAAAGGACAGCTGGCTGAAGCTTCTCAGTTTTTTGTCATGTCACTTTCAGCTTTATGTCACATGAGAAATGATGAAATTTCAGCTTTTGAAGAAAGGATTTAACCCCTGATGGACACGTGTCCTCTTCTGATTTGATTGGACTAGTTTGAACTTGATGGCAGTGGGCTCCAATTGTTAAGTTGTGTTGAAATTTGGTTGGTCAGCTCACGTGAACTTCAGCTACTGGGATTTGTGTATGAGTTGGGCTGGCTTAGCTAGGCTTTGTAGTTAAGCTTCTTTGGGCTTGGTTATCCTTACAAAATGAAGAGTTTTGCCATGGGTGATATACATGGACTTTTATAAATTTTGTAAGTGAGGTATTTCTTGAGGGATGAGTAATTATATTTCCCATGGGTTCAGCTACTGGGATTTATGTATAAGCTGGGCTAGCTTAGCTGGGCTTTGTAGTTGAGCTTCTTTGGGCTTGGTTATCCTTACAAAATGAAGAGTTTTGCCATGAGTTATATACATGGGTTTTTATAAATTTTGTAAGTGAGGTATTTCTTGAGGGATGAGTAATTATATTTCCCATGGGTGAGAGATTTAGTATATGTAAAACAAGTGTCAAAATAATATTTGATTTTGTAAATATGTGCCAAAATAGCATTTGGGCTTTATGAAATAGTTGCCAAAATAATATTTGGGCTTTATAAAATAAGTGACAAATTGATATTTGAGCTTTGTAAAATAGTGCCAAATATTAATGTCTAGGCTTTGTAAAATAAGTGCCAAATTAATATTTGAGCTTTGTAAAATAGTGTCAAATTAATATTTGGGCTTTATAAAATAGATGCCAAATTATCATTTGGGCTTCATGAAAATAGGTGTCAAATTATTATTTGGGCTTTGTAGGATTTTATAAAAATATTGCCATGTAGCAACAGACTTTAGGAGTGTCATATCGTAAAGGGCTTTAGAGGTGCTGTATTGTAATGGGCTTTTAGAGGTGTCGTATCATAATGGGCTTTAGAGGTGCCATGTCGTAATGGGTTTTAAATGTGCCGTATCGTAACGGGTTTTAGAGGATTTTGCCCTCAAGTTAAATGATTTTGGGCTTTTTTGTGGAGATAGCATAATTTTGTGGCCCAATTTTGGTAGCAATATGGTAAGTATTTTTGTGAAAACTCAAGTTGGATAAATGTGGGATACAATGGGTTGTATTTGTGAGAGGGCCCAAGGAAATTTATGGGGCTTATATAGGGAATATTTATGGGAGCCCAATAACATGGAGAATATTTGGGTAATATATGGGGAATATACATGTGGGCTTAAAATAGTTTATAGGCTCATGTGGGTATTTTTGTGAGTGGGCTAATGAAATTAAGGCCCGAAAATTTGTACCTCAACAGCGATCACTATCTCGTTGAGTCTCCTATAGAAGGAATCAAACGACTCATCATTACTTATCTTTACTTCTTCAAATTGAGTACTGAGCATTTGAGACTTGGTGTCCTTGACCTTCTTGATACCTTCATAAGTTGTCTCAAGAATAGTCAACGCCTCTTTGGAGGTCTTTACATACGAAATCTTGTGAAACTCATCAGTAGAAGCACCACAAAAAATTGTTAGGATTAGTATCCTTATATCCTATTGTATGATACTATGTATGATATTATGTGAGACATTATGTATGACTTAATATTGTGATTGATAAAGTTGTTTTATTATTATCTAAAATAATGGTAACATGAATATTTGGACATTATCATATAGTCCATGAGATGTATAGTATGTGATTTATGTGAAAAGTCACAGAAGATATAAATCACAGGTTCTTTATAAACTCATAATTTTAGTTCGTAGTTGGTGATAAAATTGGACGTTTCATCTGTGAAGACTATAACATATCAAATAAGATGAATTTTCTTGATTATGGAAATGGAGACTTCTAGTTGATGTGTTGATATGTTTTAAGAGTTAAGACATATTGAACTGGACCTTTGTGAGATTTATTATTCTCCTAACGTCTGTCAAATGAATAATAAATCTCATGACTTATATTTACATGAACTCTTAATCCTGAGAGAATAATAGACCTGATCATTAAGTGTAGGTTGTTTTGATATATCAGGAGTAAGATCTAAAATAACGGTCAAAACCTCAGTATATTAGGTAGCCACATTTAGTGTTGATGAAATATATATTTTCAAGATGGAATTCATAGTCCCTTAACGAAGATACAAAATATTCCCTTGAAATAAGTTTAATGGGTTTGTTATTCAGAATGTTAGGCCTAACTACTTTAGCAAATAGTTACTAAAGTATATATTTATGAAATTGGATTTCATAAATATATGATGAATAATTTAAAGGATTAAATCAGGTACTCAAGGATTAAGATGTAGTAATTTTTAAAGTGGCAGTCTACATTCATGACTTTGTACTACTATGAATATTTGATGAAGGGGTTACATGTACAATAAAGTCTTGTGATATAATTTATTAATAAGGCCTAGAGTGCAATTATATTTATATAGTGGTATTAAATATAATTAATGGTAATTTTGGATTTGTTAAGAGTTAATAGAAAAGCTCAAGACCCATTGGAGCTAGTGTCTTATTTGTTCCCTTTTGGTCCCACTTCAAGCCACATACTAAAGTCCAATTGGAAAGGACCAAAAGAATAGCCCAATTAGATAATCAACTATTATCAGAGAAACATATAGAATTTTGGTACAACAACAAGATAAATTACATGGTATGTATGTGAGGGTTGAACACTCTCTCATTCTCCTTTGAACAAATTCATAGAAACTGATTGAGGGACCACACTTCTTGGGCACAAGCGGAATTGGAGTGAAGATTAAAAGTGTTCTCAAGAACTTTTGATCTTTGGTTTTGAAATTCACCACACCAAGGTACACTCTCTTGTTCTTATATTCTGAAATTTACATAGCACACGTTATTAATTGTGAATGAAGTAGATCCGTTAATTTTTCACTGCGTACATGCATATTTCCATAAAAAATAGCATTATTTGCTTTGCTATTGGCGTTTGCCAAAGCGGGAGCAACCTTATCCCATTCAGATTTGGCAGTAGTTGGTCTTACATATCCATTCTCAATAGAATCCCACACCGTTTCATTAATAGCACAAAGAAAAGCATGCATACGTACTTTCCAAAAAGCATAATTACTCCCATCAAAGTATGGAGGAGCTTTGAGAGAATCAGATCTATCTATCTCACTTGGGGTCTAGGATCACACTAGGATAATGGAATCCGATGAGTATACTCACTTTGATACCAATTGAAAGCTCAGATTTGTGCTAAAACCCAAGAGCTTGTTCAGACCAAAAAAAAAAAATTACGGCTAGATTGCTTTTATTCTAACTTAAACTAAGTGCAGAACAAGAGTAAATAAAGCGCAATCACCGAATCTACCCTAGTCATACACAAGAACAATAAACAATAAAAATAAAGCATAAGAGTAAGGGAAGAGAGATGTAAACACAAGATAACACCAAGATGTGTTATTGAAGAGAAAATCAAAGAACTTGATGAAAAACCTCTCCGCGACCCTCCAAGCCTAGTCTACCCCATCTACTTGAGCCCTCCAAGCTTCTGCTACCAATTGACTTCTTGGAGCCTTGACTTCTTGGAGCCTTGTCTTCTCTAGCTTTCTGGATCCCGTAATTCAGCCCGATTGCATCTTCCAATGAATGACTCCTTCCAATTCTTCCAAACTAGTGTAGTCAGTATCGTACCGTACTAGCCAGTACAGCTGGAATTTACTACACCGGTGGGTAGGCCGGTACAAAAATACTCTTATTTCATCTCGGATTAAATACCAGCCATAACAGTGTTATTCCGGCCATACTGGGATAAATACCGGATTCTGGCCGGTAAATAGATTTTGGGCAAAACAAAAACACTTACCAACTTACCTTCTATACATTTTTGTTTTCATTTGATAAAGCTTCTTTCTATTATCTCGTTCTCTCTTCTTCTTTTCCCTTTTCTTCATATTTTATTTGTTTGTGACTTTCCTGTTCTCCACTTTTTCCAACTTTCCTCTGCTTTTTGTTCTTCAGTTCTTTCTTCAAATCTCTCTCTCAGCATTTGAGTGTCTATGTTTGTCTGTTCCTTTTCATTTGTATTTGTAAAGCTTTTTTTTTCTTAGTTTTGTGTGGCCACGTGAAGAGGCTGATGAGTTCTTCAACCAAGAAAAGAACAAGTAATATAAAGCATTAAATGTGATAAGACTTATCTTGAAAAGTGAGAGTGATAAAAATATTTTAAAAATAATAATAAAAGATACTAAAGATAGTGGAAGAGAATAAAAACTAAAAAAAGTAGTAACAAATGTTGGTAGGTATACCTTGGCTTGTCCATGTACAACAACTTCGGATTTGAGTAAAAAAGAGATCTAGAATTTACCTTATAATTTTTTTAAAATGTCTAGTCAATTAAACAAAAATTCACATTTATTGTTAGTTATATATAAAATAGTGGTAAATCCGAAACGGTACACCGGTATTGACTCGTACATCTGTATTGACCGGTACCCAAAATATATCGTACCAGTAGCCAAATCGGTACAGCCTCCATTACGGTATTGACTTCCTTGTTCCCAACCGCACCAAATTTTCACTTTACACTCAAAATGGGTGTGGTAAGTGTTTGGGCTAGCACCCTCGCAAGGATATGGAGATAGAGAGGTAAGAGTTGAGGAAAATCACAAAGAAATGTGTAGATGATTGTATATATAACAATCTCTAACTCCTAAGTGTATTTTCTAGGGTTTTCTCTCTGAAAGGCACTTCTTACAATTTATGGGTAATAAGAGTATATATAGTATGGGTAAAGACTTGGTAAAGCAAAACATAACTTTTTGCCAAATAGAAAGTTTCGCAAGTACTTCGCAAAATGGCCTTTCCTGCGAGACACTCGCGAAAATCTCCAGCCTGGCATGACTCTTCATTTTCCAATTATGTGCTCTACACGTGGCTCTTTCACGAGTAAGCTTCTCGCGAAACACTCACGAAATCTACTTGTTCATCCTTTTAAGCTTGAGTATTCATGCTCTCTCACACTCATTCCTTACAATTTGAAACCCACATACATACAGGGAAATATGATGGAAGAAATTACAATCAAATTTGGTAGGGGAATTAAAGCCAACACAAAATAGTTGTAAATCACAACTTTACAGAGTTCAATTAGAGTCTAATTTTGCATCATGTATCTCATCTAACCTAAGTTTTTAAATTTTGTGCCAAGTGAGTTAATTTAGTGTAAAAATTGGATTTCAATTAGAGTTTAATTTTGCACCATGTGTCCCATGCGAAAATCTCCAGCCTGGCATGACTCTTTATCTTCCAATTGTTTGCTCTACATGTGGCTTTTTCGCGAGTAAGCTTCTCGCGAGACACTCGCGAAATCCATTTGTTCATACTTTTAAGCTTGAGTATTCACGCTCTCTCACACTCATCCCTTACAATTTGAAACCCACATACATACAAGGAAATATGATTAAAGAAATTACAATCAAATTTAGTACGGAATTAAAGCCAACACAAAATAGTTGTAAATCACAACTTTACAGACTTCAATTAAAGTCTAATTTTGCATCATATATCTCATCTAACCTTAGTTTTTAAATTTTTGTGCCAAGTGAGTTAATTTAGTGTAAAAATTGGATTTCAATTAGAGTTTAATTTTGCACCATGTGTCTCATCTAATCTAACATTTTTAAATTTTTATGCCAAGTGAGTTAATTTAGTATTAAAAACAAGGAGTCAAATATAAATATACTTACGTAAAATATATATATATATATATATTGTGCACTCCAAAAGTGAGATTGATGGACCAACCCTCTCTTGGGCTCACAATCTACTTGTGATATGAGCTTTGAATTTCCTCCTCTGGGTAGTTCCTTATACAGAGGCCCAATGAAATTGCCTTCCCCTTTAAATTATCTTATTCCCTCTCTTCCTACTATTATTGTGCTAGCCTGGTACACTCTCGCTCTTTCTACCCTTAGTTTCTTTGTGAACCTTTCAACAACCCCTTTCCTCTCTTTAGCTTCTCATATTTATAGCCTAATAATTAGTAAGGAGTTATGATTACTCTTGGGGTTTGTGGTAGAGGAGGTCTAATGTTATTATTGCTAAGTGGATGTTTAGTTGGGAGTGGGGTGTGGTGAGAGTGGCATTGGAACTGGCTTTCCACTTCAAAAGGGATGTTTGGCAGCGGTACTTCCTAAGGCGGTACCGGGTAACTGGGATACAGCGTTCCCGAGCAATCATGCTCCTGTCTGAGGTGTTCTTTACCGAGCAACTCCCAGGCTATGAACTATGATGAACGTATATTATAATGGCTTGCTCAATGGGTTTTGGGCCGAGCATAATGTCATGAGGCCCAGGCCCATGACCTCAACAAGTTTAGAGCCCAGTTTTAGACAAGAGGGTTAGGCCCATAGGTCGTACTGTAAAGTTGGAGTTTAAGGCCTAAGGCCCAAATGGGTTTGGGAGTCCCGTGCTATACATTAGCCCCCCATTGATTTGTGCCCGGTCCCCGAGGACGAATCAAGGAAGCCAAGAGATAGAGACCACCCCGAAAATCTCAACGGATAGATACTAAATGGTTAGGAGACCCATTAATGTGCCTTAAAAAGGTGTGTTGTATTTGTATGTTGGTTTGGCCATCATCATTGTCTGTCAATTCGCGAACTGAGGTGGCGCACGTGTCTGACGGATCATGAACCAAGGCGGCACACATGTGGCAGTTGAGGTGGTGATTCGTAAAGTTTCCTACTCCTTATTTATTAAAAGGCCTTTATTCCCTTAGTTGGCTTCTATAAATAGTCCTTTTTTAATCTCCTTTTCACTTTTACATTTTTCACTCTCTAAACTCATTCCTTGTCATTCATTCATCTGTGCGTTCATCCTCTAGCCTAGAACACCCTTGTTTCCTAGAGCCTAAAGTAAGTCTCTCTTCCTCCCTCTCTTATCTTAGTTTCTTCCTTCAATTTTAGAGGTTAGGATGGGTTACTCTCACCTTTTAAATACTGAAGTGTCTTTAGCCACCTTTAGGCAAACATTCAACATCCCTGAGGATGTGAATGTGGCGTACTACCATGAGAGTGAGATTGCTCTCCATAGACATTCTAGTTCAAGTACCACTTTCTTCCTCTTAATGGTAGTTTTGGAGGGTGGGGTTAGGTTTCCCATGGACCCTCTCCTACTCAACACCCTTAGATTTTATGATTTGTGCCCTGACCAACTTCCTCCCAATTTTTACCGAGTAGTTAGTTGTGTCAGTAGGTTGAATCAGATATATGGTTTGCAGTTGAACCATCACGATATAAATTTTATGTACAGTTTGTGTGGAAATAAAAAGACTAACTATTACTTAAAAGTTAGGGATATGCAGGTGTGGCTAATTTCATGCCTACCTGATTCTAATAGAAACTTAGTCGAGGAGTATGTCCGGATGAGAGGCAACTGGTTTTCCCATGAACTCCCCTGCCCACTCTTACCGCATGAAGTTGGTTTGTACTAAACAAAAACTCATTTTCTTTTTTGTTTACTTATGATTGTTTTGTTTTTTTGAGTATTAACTTCTATGTTCTTTCATTACAAACGGCAAAAGATTCAACCCGGATAGGCAGCTCTGGGCATTACATCTTATACTCGGTTGCACCCCTGTATACAAGACTTGGCAACCTTTCAGCCAAGCCCTATCGGTAGACAGCCCTCTTCTATCTTATATAGATGTACAACACGCTAGCTTCCTCCCCCCCCCCCCTTGTACAACACGCTAGCTTCCCCCCCCCCCCCCCCCTTCATTGACCATTGGCAAAGCCTGAGACCTCGGCCTTCGCTACACAACCGCAAAAGAACTTGCCCCAATCAGGGACGAGTCAGTCGAATGGGTTTCTCAGGTTCTTAGGGAGTAGGAACATATTCTCGTTGAAAGGAATGTAGATTAAGCACAAGCAGTCAAGCAGGAAGTGGCCGAGGGCGAACAAGAGGCAGAAATGGTGGCAAGAAGGAAGCTAACTGCCGAACGATTTTTATCTAGCTCTCGACCATCATCTCAGCCTCAGCAAGTCCGTGCCAAGGATCTTACTCCTTCTCCCAACTACGATGAGTGTAAGGATGTGGGCCTAAGGTGAAGGAGGGAGAGTGGCATAGAGCCTAGTGAGCGGCCTGTTATTGCCTGAGGATGTTCAATTCTTCTCGGATGGATCTGAGGATTCCATTGTTCGGTGGTTGCAATGGCATACCATCGCGGTAACCTTTTCTCACCCTACTTCTCATTTACTTTGTGTTATGAATGATTTTCTTCTCCTTTCTCTTTTCTTCGTATTCCTCTGAGTTTGTTATTTTGGTGTTATCAGGCTTCATAGATAACTCACATGCTCGGTGAGAGGATGGGCGAGCTCGCTGAGGAGGCTGAATGGGAAAAGGCGATAAAGGACATTGCCAACACTACAGCTCGGGACAATAGCAAGGCGGTTGAGGTTGCTAAGAAGAAGGCACAGTCCTCGGAGAAAGCTCGATTGTTGGCTGAGAAGAGGTCGGCGAAGGTAGAAACAAAGCTAGGGGAAACTGAGCTTAAGTTAGCACAAGCAGAAAGCTTGAACCTAGCCCATACCAAAGAGGTGGCAGAACTAAAGGTGGCCCTTGAGGCTTGCGAGAACAAGTGGTACAATGAAGGATTCACAGATGTCGAGAACTCTATGGAGCCTGTTGTCCACCAAGCTCGGGTTCAAGGGTTCGAGGAGGGGTGGCTGGCTGCCCTTTAGACGATGGGAGTGCCTGAGAATTCTTCACTAAGGAACCCGAAGCAAATTCCATGTCCGGTTCTTGCTACTCTTGTTCAAATCTAGGTTGAGGCCACCGATGATGAAAATACTCTCAGCATGAGGGAGCTAGTGGAAGAAATTGACACCCACGTGGAATCCACAGATCTAGAAATCATTAGCAACTTCAATGCTCCCAGGAATGAGGGGACTTAGCAGCCGCCTACCAAGGATGTCCTAGATCAGCCTGCCGATGATGTAGTCCAGTTTATCCCTACCGATCTAGCTACTTAACGCTTTTTAATCATTTTCTTTCTTTTGCGTTTATTTTCCTTACATTTTATTATTTGGTTTACCCAGTCACCGGGATGTGGTGACAGAACACTTAATTTAATTTATGCTTTTCTACTCTTGAATTTAAGTTTTATTTTCCTATGGTCACCAGGCCGTGGTGACAAAACACTCGTTTAATTGTCTTATTTTGCTTTAATTTTTTTCCATTCTCGACTTTGGAGACCGAGCATTTTATGATTGCTTATTTCATCACTACTAGGCTATCTTTCTTATAGGTCTGATTATGATTGTTCTTGTTCGTTCCTTTCATATTATTAAGAATAGTTGGTAGCTAGATGATTGTACACCTTGAACCGTGCATAAGGACGAGCATTTCTTCATATATATAGTGGCCGGGACTGGCCTAAAGAGATTTGATATGCAGGAAGAACAATACCTTGTAATTCGTGATTGCCGTGCTTTACCCAATTTAGGAAAAATGAGGACTAGATAATTAAGCCGAACTGAGTGCAAAATTGACCAAGCATATAATCTTCTATTGAGAGGAATCTTAATTGTAGAAGCATTGTTAGGAACATTTGGCGTAAGGATTTCATCTACCCGGTGATGGAAGTGGAACCGGGAATAGGCTTTTATCCTTAGATAGTTCGAAACAAGGTCTCCACCTGTCTGGTAATGGAAATTAAACTAGGGACAGGTTTCTGTCCTTAGATAGTTCAAAATAAGGTTTCCACCTATTCGGTGATGAGAATTGTGATAAGTGTAATTTTTACATGATTTTTATTATCCTCTTATTTATTAAAATTGTTAGTTTTCCTTTATTTCTTTTGATTTGATTTGATTTTTTTTATTTATATTTATCTATTCATTTGTTCTTTGAAGGAATGAGAAGAGCAAGGAATCAAAGGAATTTTGTACAAAATCCAAGTCCAATTCGGATTAGGATTCCAGTCTGCACATCAGTTAGTATTTTCAGCATAACTTTGGGCTCAGATATCCAATCGAGATTATTCAAGTTGGGCTGAAAAGTTAACTTAAAGGGCTACAACTTTGTAGTTTACCAATAGTCCGAATTCTGACGTTAAATGGGCCAAAATCGTCGGTTAAGTGAAGCCTAAAAATCTGGGATTTTCTCCAAACGGGAATAGGATTCCTTGACCTATTTAAAGGCTCTCAGGGTAAAAAGAAAAAAGAAGGAGAGAAAACCTGAGAGGAAAAGGGGGCTGCCGCATTGAAGATTTTTCTTTTAGGAGTTTTTCTGAAGAGGAGGATCTGAGGGCAAAGGCGAGAGCTTCATGTTGATCAACCATCAGATGAAAGACATAAGTTTTATTTGTTTTCTTTTCAGTTTTATTATGAACTAAATTTTATTTTCTAGAGCGTTGATGTAGTCTAGCAATGAACACACAATTTATATTCTGAATTATTTTATTTTTAATATTTCCATGATTGAGTGTTTAATTCTTATTCTTAATGCTTACTATTTTTTACGAATTATGGTTTGATCAATTGAATTACAATGAGACCGAGAGGTGATTTGTTATTTTAGTTCTAGAATTAAACACCATTAGTTGAGCGAAAGTAGAGATGCTTTACCGCGACTAGTGTGATTTTTCAAAAAATTCAAAGTACGTAATGAGTCTCCAATTAATTAAATTCACATAGAGATATGGAATTGTTAGTTGAAGATATTTTTAATATTATTCGAGAGAAGATATTGAATACTTAAGGAATTTTTAATCATCAACGGGAGATTATTAGAATTTAATAATTAGGAAGAATAAATTGTGTGGGATTTGTTAGGTGAAATCAACTGCTCTAGATCCATTCTTATCATATTTTTACACTTTTAGATTTTACGCTTTGTTAATTTTTTTTATTCATAGATTTATTTTTATTAAATAGTTTAATTTAATTCAAATAGTAGAACGTTCCATCTATTTTCGATTTTCCAAATAGTACTTAATTTAGTAAATTTCGGTATTCAATAACATAGTTAATCCCTGTGGGTTCGACATTCGTTTTCTAAAAATACTTTACTACTTGTTACGATTCTGTGCGCTTGCAGATTATTTTACACGAACATGGCCTAAGAAGTTGCCAAGTGTTTTGTGGGCATACAGGACAACGGTGCGGACACCTACAAGAGAAACCCTGTTTCGACTGGCATACGGGAGTGAGGCAGTCATCCCGGCAGAAGTAGGACTTACAAGCTACAGGGTGGGGAACCACAACGAAAGCATGCACGATGAAACCATGCGCCTACAACTTGACATGGTGGACAAAGTGAGGGCAACGACCGAGCAAAGATTAGCACGGTATCAAAATCTCATGGCCAAGCACTACAACTCCATGGTCAGACACATGGACTTCCAGGTGGGAGATCTTGTCTTAAGAAAGGTAATGGGCGCTACAAGAGATGCCTCCCAAGGAAAGCTTGGACCTAACTGGGAAGGACCATACAGAGTGGCATCGTGGCATAGGAAAGGAACCTACCACCTGGAGACGCTGGACGGACAGAAGTTGCACCACCCATGGAATACGAAACATTTAAAGAAGTACTACCAGTAGGCCATTGGCAATAGACAAGCAACAGCACTCCTCATTACCAATTTATTTTCTTTCTAGCTTAGTTTTTATTACCTACCTTTTAAGCCCTAGGACAAGTTTTTATTTGCTTCTTTTACTTTTCAAGAACAATTTCTACGCATGAGTTACTATTATAATAAGAGGAGTTATTTAGAATTGCTTGGGTATGTTTTCTACAAAATTAGTCCACGATATGGACGGAGTCTAGCATTAAATAGACAAATTCTTTGCCCACAAAGTGGACGGGGTCTATCATTAAATAGACAAAGTCGTTAAGTCCATAAAGTGGATAGGTTCCAACATTAAATATAGTCATCATGTCCACAATGTGGACAGATTCTATCATTAAATAGACAGACATCAAGTCCACAATGTGGATGAAGTCTATCATTAAAAAAACAAATTCATTACCCATAAAGTGGACTTGGTCTATTATCAACAGACAAATTCATGAAGTCCACAAAGTGGACGGGGTCTATCATTAAATAGACAAAGTCATCAAGTCTATAAAGTGGACGGGTTCCATCATTAGATAGACAAATTCATTGTCCATAAAGTGGATGGGGTTTATTATTAATAGAAAAATTCACAAAGATCGCAATGTGGACGAGGTCTATTAACTCATTCAGTCCTTAGAGTGGACGGGCTCATCCTGAAAAATATTAAATAGTTCACATAGTGGACGAATCCAAAAATTTATTGAATTAACACAATCTCATTAAAAGAATGGTAACCAGAACCACATAAAGGACGGAGTCAACATTACAAATACACAATGTGGACGGAGTTATTCACATCTATAAATTAAACAGATCCATTCACAAAAAATAAAATAGACAACATGGTTAAAGGTGAAACCCATGAAGGTGAGAAGTTTATGACGACGGTTAAGTTAAACATTTAAATGTTCTCCAAGACCATAAAAAAATAAAAATAAAAATAAAACACTAAGGATGGGGGGTATGTTCGACATTTTCCTAAACAACATTCTCAGGCTAACGGGCATCACCATCAACGGTCTGAGCTTGGCCTTGAGGAGGAGCTGACTCTCCATCACCAACCGCATCGTCAGCAAAAAGGCCTTCCGTGCTGTCAGAAGCGACAGGTTGTGTAGTGGTTTGGGCTTGGTCGTCAATATTTAGCATTGAAAAGTCAAGGTCAAGGTAAGCTTTCTTGGCCTAACGGACAGCATCATCAAATCCGTCTGCATAAGAACCTGCGAGCTCCTTAATGAGGGCGTCAGAGTCACGATACTCACGGACCGCTGCTTCCTTTGCCTGATGGAGTTGATCCTTAGCGTCCTTAATCTCTCTCTCTCTTTGTCCTCCAAGACCTTTTTTAGGGTCTCCATATAATCCTCAAGCTCTTTCCTGGACTGCTCCGACATAGTAAATTTCTTGTCCATGCCAACCTTCCAAGCCTTGAAACCAATCAACTCATCCTCCGTCTCATTGACCTTCTTCCTAACACGGTCCAGCGCCGTCTCATGGTTCAAGCACCGTCCCATGAGCCCCATCATCATAACCATGGCCTAAAAAATGAAAAGGAATTAGTTTCAAACTAACAAAGAGGTAT
This sequence comes from Quercus suber, assembly GCF_002906115.3. Classification (NCBI taxonomy): domain Eukaryota; kingdom Viridiplantae; phylum Streptophyta; class Magnoliopsida; order Fagales; family Fagaceae; genus Quercus; species Quercus suber. Next base: position 27,469 of record NW_027070102.1, read on the forward strand.
AGACGGATGAAAAGTGGACGGGCAAGATTACCTGAGCAATACTAAACAACCTTGTCTCCCCTATCGCCTCTATCGAATGGTTGCTTAAGTCCTCATAATCTTCAGAGGTTATGATGGACGAAAGCCTCTCCAAGGCGTGTTTAGAGTCCTCTCAGAGGAGGACAGGTGGCTTTTCCTGTTGGGTGGACGGACCCTTCATCAGGCCTTTCCCTACTCCATGCTTTGCAGTGGTGACGGTCTTCACGCCTTCAGCTTCCAGCCCCACAACAGGCTCCAAAACAGTCTTTGGCCTTTTTGGTGCACGGTCCTACTTCAGTGGCACCTTCTTTTTGGTAGATGGATTGTTTTGATCCCTCCCCTTAAAGGTCTGACCTCCATCTTCCTTTGTTTTGGCCACCTGTGACCTAATCATAGCCCTTTTCTTGGTAGCATCCATTTCTACATAAAAGAAGATGGAAGGTTAGGGTGAAATAATAAAAACCAGGAAACCTAAAAGGAAGGTTGACGGACTTGAGTGTCGTACCAACGGGCGGCTTGAGTTGGTTCTGGCCCGTCATAGTACTAGTAGATAGTATCTAAGGTCACTAACTTTGCCCACGTCCTCTCCTCAAGTTTTGTTTTGGCAAAGATTCTTTCCAAAAAGCTCCATTGCTTAAGTGTAACCTGTGGACACTCCCGAATTGCAAAAAGAGGACGGTTAAAGAAATTTGGAGAATTTAAGAACGGTTATTTGCAAGACTTGTACACCATATGATGGGTGCATACCAGACGGATCTATTATGCCACAGGTAGTGTCGACGGGCATGTGCTCTGTGTCCTTTAGACGGTACATCCATTCATTCCCCTCAAGGAAGAAGTACCAGTTCTTCCAATTCCTATTTGAGTCCAGGCTCTCGTATACGAGCCTCAACAACGGGCTCCTAGGTACAAAACTATATATGCCCTTTAACTTAATGATTTCATCTGGACAGTAGCAATGAAGGAATTCTCGCACCATCAGCCTCCTAGCACTGTCAGTCATTGCCCCGTATAGGACCTCCACTGCTAGGAAGACCCTCCAGGCATTTGGGGATATTTGATTAACGGCCAGACCTAGGTGTTTGAGTAGCTTACGGTGAAGGGAACTTAGGGGAAACCTGAGCCCAGCCTTTAGCATTTGCTCATACACCTCGACACCCTTCATTCCTTCATAGTAACACTTCTCCGAGTCATATGGTAGACGGATGGGGATGTTATCTGGTATTTGGAATTTGGCCCTAAGTGTCTTGAAATGTGGCTCTTTGATTGTGCAATTAAAATCATTCACTGTCCACAACGGTAGCACGATGAACTCTCTAAGTCCATCAAGACCCACGAGGGACTGAATGGGGGGCTCGGCTTCAACTAGACCATCACTGGAGTCCTCTAGTCCATCCATCTCCAGACCCTTATCTCTTGAGGACGGAGAAGAAGATGATGAACTTCTCTCTTCACTTTGACCATCATGGTCTTCGTGACCTGACTGGTACACTTCCATCCATCTCCAGACCCTCATCTCTTGAGGACGGAGAAGAAGATGATGAACTTCTCTCTTCACTTTGACCATCATGATCTTCGTGACCTGACTGGTACACTTCCATCCATCTCCAAACCCTCATCTCTTGAGGACGGAGAAGAAGATGATGAACTTCTCTCTTCACTTTGACCATCATGATCTTCGTGACCTGACTGGTACACTTCCTCGTAGCCTGTCCCGTCACGGACAAATGACTGGTTACTTGACACATTAGACATAACCTACATATGAGAGTAAGACCTAAGACTGACGGGTTTACAAGTTGACGATGGTAGCACAAATTTTGAGATAAAATGAAGTCTAGCAAAAGAAAAATTTTCTTCTAAGTGGAAGGAGGAGAATACTCACCAAAGTTGGGAGACGAACGGTAAAGGGCGTTGGCAACGAATGCAGGGGCTGGACAACTTCGTTCGTCTGGAAAGGATGACGAAGGCGCTTTGATCACTGATTTCAACAAAAAAGTAAAAAATGAGAGGAAGAGAGTTTGGCTTATTTAGAGGGACGGCACGGAAAACGAAGGGATGTTTCGATTTAAGAGAATAGCCACTTATTGAACACCACGTATCCTGTGTCATAAATGATTTCAAGCCAGCCTGTCGGGATCAGGAGTGTTCCCTAAAGGTTCAGATTAGACCGTCACCCCATAGGTCCTTCCACTAAAAGATCACAGACCCCTGGGTGAAGGGGGCAACAAAAGAGGGTGAAAATCAAGGCTGACGGATCCATGAAGTTGGCTTGACGGTGCTGGACGGATATTAAACGGATACTGTGCTGATGGATATAGGGTGGACGGATCAAAGTACCACGTGGCGCTTCCTCAGTCATTATATGGTCTCCAAGGAACTCTAAATGGAAACGACTTGCGTCTCACGATTAACCCTAGTCCATCGAGTCACAATATGAATAGAATTCTAACACAAGAAGGATTCTAGAATATGCACACATTAATGAAGATCTTCCCTATAAGGAAAAGACTTGTTATGCAAGTATGAGAGTTCGATTATATGCTACTATAAAAACCCAAGACCCTCAGAAAACAGGTACGCATAATTCACCCCAACTCTGGCACTCTAGAGTTATAGAAAGGTTTTCTAACTTAACCTTCGGAGGGTCTTTGACTGGTACCACATCGATACTCTCCTAAGGTTTTCTCTTTTTGATTGTGCAGGGATTGTTAATAATAGCTTAATTTTGCATATTTATATCATTCTTAGAAAGCATTATCATATTCATTTTAAGTTAATTCATGCATTTTATAATTGGTTTTGGAATAATGCTGAATAATCAATTTTGTGCTTAATTGAATTTTAATGCATGAATTTGTCTTTTGTAGAATAATGAAATTAAATAAGTGGATTCGTGCAAAGAAGAAAGCTAATGGACTTTAATTTTACAAGGGCCATGATGAAGTCAAAGAAGACCAACCCAATTAAATTCAAGTCCAATTGGAGCAAGGAATAAAAGGAAATTTGCATCAAATCCAAGTCCAATTCAGATTAGGATTCTAGCCTGCGTACCAGTTAGTATTTGGAGCATAACTTTCGGCTCAGATGTCCAATTGGGATGATTCAATTTCGGCTGGAAAGCTAACTTAAAGGCCTACAAGTTTTTGGTGTACAAAAAGTCAGAATTATGAAGTTAAATGGGCCACAAACGTCGGTTAAGTGAAGCCTAAAAACTTGGGATTTTCTCCAAACGGGAATTCAACTTGTAATAAGATTCCTTAACCTATTTAAAGGCTCTTTAGGGCAAAATTTAGAGGGGAGCTGCTGTAGAACATAATTTAGGTTTTCTTAAAGTTTCTTTACAATTTTTAGAGTTTTATTTATGTTATGGCTTGCTAGAAGCCTTGCTAAGGTAAGGGGTGAAACCCAACCGTTTATTGGTATGTTCTTAACAATTATTTATTGGTTTTAATGATTATGTTTTTATGTTTTTGATTGTTTTACTCATCTAGAAAAATTTTTAGTTCTGTATAATCCTTTGATTTATTGTAGACTCCGGGCACGTTAAATGCTTAGTATTCCCTGAGAATTAATTCACTAGTTTTGTTTTGCCTAAAATCAATCAATTGCATTAAACTACCTTAGACAATTACTTCTTGAGTTTTTATTGTTAAATCATCCGACTAAGATTATCCTTCGTATGAATTTTAGTTGAGTTATGAAATAAATATTGTTAAGACTACCAATAGATGTGTTGTGTGTGGATCTCTAAACCTTAACGCCTTAATATATTGTTATTTTCTCTTAATTTAGATTACCTTTACTAAACTATCAAAAATCTCTTGTGGTTTGCTAATCTATTCCCTTTTCTCTGTGGATTCGACCTTGGACTTTCCGAGTTATTACTTCGCAACAATCCTGCACTTGGGAGCATTCTTTAAGTCGCAACAAGTTTTTGGCACCGTTGCCGGGGATTTGGCGATTAGAGAAGCGTTCCACTTTGTTTGGAGAAGTTTTTGGCATTAAATTTCTTCACATATTTGGTAATATCTCTCCAACTCTTTTCTTTTTAAGTAATTTAGTGTTCTTTAAGAGTTTTTCTTTTATTTTTACTTCTTTTTTTTGTTAAAGTTATTTGTTGTTTTCTTTTCTTTTCTTTTTCTTTCTCTTTCTTGCTTTACTATTGCATGAGTGTTTGGTGTCGTGATAGTGATAATTGCTTGGTTAGAATTGATTCTAATAATTTGTTTGGCAATTTATTTGATTCTTTCACACATTCTCACACACTTGATATCATGGTGGACTTAGAGAGTAATCATGGTGATGAGAATAATTTAAATAATGGGAACTTCCATGCTCACCAACACATTAGAACTCTCAGGGATTATTTGCAACCTACTAGGAGTAGTGCACCATCATGCATCATTTTTTCAACTAATGCAAATAATTTTAATTTTAAGCCCGGTATGATTTCATTACTTCCTAAATTTCATGGCTTAGATTCTGAAAATCCTTATCTACACTTTAAGGAATTTGAGGAGGTATGTTCTACCTTCCATGACCAATCATGTAATGAAGAGACCATTAGGTTGAAGTTGTTCCCTTTTTCTCTTAAAGACAAGGAAAAAACTTAGCTTAATTCTTTAAGTCCTAGGTCAATTGGTGCTTGGCAAGAGATGCAAATTGAATTTTTAAAGAATTTTTTTCCAATTCATAGGACTAATGCACTTAAAAGACAAATAATGAATTTTTCACAAAAAGATAATGAGACATTTTATCAATGTTGGGAAAGATTTAAAGATTTGCTTAATGCTTGTTCACATCACGGCTATGAAACTTAGCGTATAATTAGTTTTTTCTATGAAAGTTTAACTCCAAAGATGCACTAATTTGTAGAGATGATGTGCAATGGAGAATTTTTGAAAAAAGATCCTGATGAGGCTTTTGATTATTTTGATCTCTTAGCTGAGAATGCCCAATCTTAGGATACCACTGATACCTCAGATAGGTCTAGAGGGCTGTGTAACTCACGGGTGATTTTCTCGGTATCATCAGTTAATTTAACTTTATATCAAACAAGAGTTGATTAAACTAGATATTAGATAGGGGTAATTACACATAACCCACTTGTGGTTTGGGCGAAAATCATTTTGCCTACCCGTGGTTTGAAAAGTATCACTTAACCCACCTAAGGTATGTGTTCCGTTTGTTTTTTGTAACCCACCTCTGTTAAAAAATTAGGGGTAAATAGGTATTTTTGCTCAAATTTTATGTCTCTCTCCTCCCAAAACAAAAAATAGCACAAAAATGCAAGAAAAACAAGATCAAAAAGTGGTATTTCTCTCTCTCTCTCTCCATTCACACAAATTTTGAACCTGAAGAACATACCCAAAAAAATTTTATTCGCACGTTCACACTACTCTGCTATTTTAATGATTTTTTTTCCTTTTTTTTTTCTTCCTTTTCTTTCATTTCATCCCAGCTGTCTCTCTCCTCATATTTTCTTCTCCATCTTCCCTTTGAGTTTCTCTCTTTTCCTCCATCGCCAATCTGCACAAGCCCATCTCCACAGCCCATTCCTCCAATCTCCAATCTCCACAGCCCATTCTGCCAACCCAGCTCACTGATCTTCCTCCACTCCTCACCGGCCCAACTCCCCTACCCAAACCTATTCCTCCACTTGCCGTCGACCTTCACTCTCTCTTCAGTTCCTCACTTTCGCCAACCCAAGTCGTGGGTTTCGCCGTGTTTAATGTGGGTTTCTGGTTTAATGGTATGTGGGTTTAATGGTAATGGATTTTGGTCGTGGTAGTGGGTTTGTGGTAATGGATTTTGTTTGTTTTGTGGTGGATTGTGGGTCAATGGTGGTGTGGCTGGATTTGGACTGGGTTTCGTGGTAGCTGGGTTGCTGAATTCTGCCGCCATGCCTCCCCTCTTTGGGTGGATCATGGTCGTGGTTTAATGGGTTTCGTTTTTTATTTTGTTTTTGATGGGTGGATTGTGGTCGTGGTCTGGGTTACTAGATTTTGTTTTTGATTTTTTTCTTATTAATGGGTTTGGTAGTGGATCGTGGTTAGGTATGTTCTTCATGTTCAAAATTTGTGTAAATGGAGAGAGAGACAAATACCAATTTTTGATCTTGTTTTTCTTGCATTTTTGTGCTATTTTTTTTTTGGGAGGAGAGAGACATAAAATTTGGGCAAAAATACCTATTTACCCCTGATTTTAATAGAGGTGGGTTACAAAAAATAAACGGAACATACTTCAGGTGGGTTAAGTGATACTTTTCAAACCACGAGTAGGCAAAGTGATTTTTGCCCAAACCACAGGTGGGTTATATGTAATTACCCCTATTAGATAACATCTTTAGGTTTGATTTTTGTTTTTTGGTTTAACAATAACTTGTTATGAAATTTCTTTGTTAACTTATTAATTTATGGATAAAGTTTTCTTCCAAAATGGATTTGAGGTGTCTCTTTCAAAGTAAAATTTGTGTGAATAGAGAGAGAGAGAGACAAATACCATTTTTTGATCTTGTTTTTCTTGCATTTATGTGCTATTTTTGTTTTGGGAGGAGAGACACATAAAATTTGAGCAAAAATACATATTTACCTCTGATTTTAACAGATGTGGGTTACGGAAAATAAACAGAACATACCTCTGGTGAGTTAAGTGATACTTTTCAAACCACGGGTAGGCAAAGTGATTTTCGCCCAAACCACATGTGGGTTATATGTAATTACCCCTATTAGATAACATCTTTAGGTTTGATTTTTGTTTTTTGGCTTAACAATAACTTGTTATGAAATTTCTTTGTTAACTTATTAATTTATGGATAAAGTTTTCCTCTAAAATGGATTTGAGGTGTCTCTTTCAAAGTATCCGTTATGGTTCATAAGACCATTCACCTATATTAAATCATATGATTGATAAATTTATTTAAATAAGACACATGACTATTAAGTAAGTCATGTCACTACAATTACTCTTGATAATCTTTTGGTTTGAGGAAAATTATGTCATTCTTTTCTCTTATAAAAGAAATAGCATGAATATAATTTCTTACCCCCTTCACTAATTTATGAAAATTATAATAATTGAATTATAATTAAGAATATATTATTTTAGGTAATTAAATAGATTGATTTTCATTATGACTTACAAAAATTATATTTATCAACCGTGTATAATCACGTGTCATTTTTACTACAATATGGATGGTTTATACTATCAATAAATTAAAAGTAATATTTTGATATCTTATACATTTATTAAAAGTAAGCTGAGGACGAGGTTTTGTCAAAGGAGGAGGAATTTTTGTCGGAAGAGACTGTGTTAATAAACAAAGAAGTTAGTTTTGGCCATAATGGCTCAGCAGGATGAGCCGAGGATATAGGATAAATGTATCCTTGGCGGAACAAGGCTGAGGTCTGAAGAGGTAGTCTATCAACTAAGGTAACATTCCAGGAGGTTCTGTTAGTGCAGATAAGCATTGTCAAGACATCAGACGGGGAAGCGCCCTAAAATATCTAAAGAAAAAGCTGCTACCTTTGCATTAAATGCACTACAGCTAACTCCTTGACCGCATTAATGTGGAGATGATACCTGAACAGTGTATTTCAGCCTTACAACTACAACATGAAGACTTATAGAGAGTGCTGATGGGACAAGTATCAACAGCAACCATCCGGCATGCACGGGGAAGGTAGGGATGAAAAGGAAAGACAGTATAAAAGAAGGGGGAGGCAACGAGACAGGGGGATTGAGAATTGAAGAGAAAAACACTATAGCATTCAAGAACCAAATTTGTATCCGAACTTGAGAATAATATATAAGAACAGACCTCCTCGGACATTGCCGAGGACGATTTTTCTTCAATACAAACCTTCTTCTTTTCATTTTCTTATCATCTGAACCAATTCTAGTGTTCGTTTGATTAACTAAAACCCAGTTTTCCAACCCATTCTCTATAAATTCATTATTTTGGGCTTGGGCCTAAGTCCATCAGCGTAATGGGCTTGGAGTTCAAATTTGGTCCTTACAGGACTAGAAATACACGATTATTAAGCTAATTTTACTCTAGGTAAACTCTATCAATGGTCCAATGATTTTGAATTTTACATCTATTAAAAAAAAACTTTTATGACATTAATTTAATTAAAATTATGAAAATAAAGCAAAGACTAAGAATATGATTGGTACACTGGATGATAATTATGTTAATAATAATAATAATTCATATTACTAAGAATAAGATGTGACATAATGGAATAACTATTCCTATTAATATTTTTGGATGTGAATTAAGAATATAAGTATAAAACCACATATCTATAGTTTCAGAAAAATAATAATTTATAATTATTATGCACAAATGATTGAAGTGACATTTATTATCATTACTATTGTCCTTCTTTTGAGTCTGACTAGCTGGGTTAAGCTCATTAATTTGCCTTGGGTGTTCAATGTTCATTTAACTACATATCCAGCTGGGTTAGGCTCATTAACCAATAGTTAAGGATATGTAGTTAACTCCTTATTAAACCTCTAACATCACATGTATGTTATCACATGGGACATTGAACGAAACTTAATAAATAAGTTAGTCTTACAATATTAAGGAATAGCTACTACATTAGAGATAAATATTTATTAGGAACTATTACATTTCTTTTAGAGAGGAAGAGATATTTCATGTAATAAATATCTAGCCAAACAATCAAATAGTTATTCCAAATGAATAACATTTTATTACATGATCTATTATAGCATATCAAACATATATGCCCAAAATAAAAGACAACTATATATACAAATTCAAATAAGGAATTGAGATTAAATTGTGGCTTTTGGGTGTACACCACATATGACATGGTTTTTTTTTCTTCAAAAATATATATTTTTTCTTTACTCATATATGACATGTTAGTACTTATATTATGTAATGATGATATTAAGCATGTCATTATTTTTTCTTTACTCATAATACCATGTGATGTAAACTTATGTATAGACATTTTGTAATATAGTATTATAGGGGCTGGGTTTGAGCACTTTTCCTGAGGAATAAGTGAACTTGAGCCCAATAAGCCTAATACAATGAATTTATAGAGAATGAGCTGAAGAATTAAGTTTTGGTAAGTATAGCAACAATTGAAGATGGTTTGGAAAATGATTAAATAAAATAAATCTGGACTGGGGCAAGCAATTCAGTCCTCGGCACAAGTCCGAGGAGCTTCCACTTGGTATTTCTTAAGTTTTAATAATATTAATGATTACAAAGCTAATGCAGATTGCTACAGTGTTCTCTCTGAAAAGGTTTTTTGATCCCCCCCCCCCCCCAAAATTCTTAGAGCTTCTTCATCCACAACCCCTTATTGGAGTCAGGAAGACACTGGATAAGACGAACCCTATCGTCCCTTGTCTTCATATAATACGTCTTACCCCTCAGGTGATGAAGGTTGTAACACCAATTAACATCATGGTGAGTCAGTCTCAGCCCCATTTTCTCATTCAGGGTATCTACACACCCTAGTATCCTAAATACATTCACAGCGCATTGAGTAGGGGCCAGGCGGAAATGCCTAAGGTAATTGAGGGTCATCGGCCTCATAGGGATTCTCATCCCTCCTTCTACAAAAGCAACTATTGGGATCACGACCTCACCCTCTCTCCTCTTAAGGTACCACTCTCCTTCTTCGCAGTATTTCAAGTTCACATTATTGGGTATTCCATAGTCAACAATGAATTTATTCATCATCTCATCGGACTCGACCAACTCCTTAAACTTACCCATTCCCCAAAGACAACTAAAAGCTCTGGAAAAGAAAAGGAAGAGTGAAATCAAGGAAATTTGGGGTAACTAGAAAAAGAAAACTTACAGAGGTATGACGATACTCTTCAGATAGTGTGCCAGTCGAACCAAGTTCAAACTATATGCATCAATAATGATAAGCGCAAAAATGATGAAACCAGGCAAGTCAAATAGGTGTTTATACTCTCCCTTAAATTTCCCCAAATGAAACTGCTTGCTCATAAAGGCAGAAGATCATGCCGTTGAAAGTGGGAAACGTGGTGCCGCCAAAAATTTAATGTGGGCACCCATTAATTCTCGAAACGCTAAAAACGCACATCGGGCAGTCAAGAAGCCGCCAGCATCAGTATAAACTAAAGTGAGGCCATTCGTCCAGTGGATCCGCATGTATCAAAACCCTCCTCCCCGTTCGAGAGAACGTGCAGCAGAGTTTTGAGGGGCTATTGTGGGGTCCGGGGGCCTGATAGCCTCGGCCCATCATATAGCAGGCCCAAGGCCCATGCCGAGGATCGCAAGCTATTCCTGAGGAGAAGGGGGGGAAGCCTATTCTCCTGGATCCACGCCGAGGATACCTTGTCCTCGGCCTGACAAAGGTGATTTTGGGAAGAGGTTAACCCCAAAGTAAGCTGTCACTATCGCATTGAATGCACTCAACTAACCCCCCTGGCCGCATTAATGGGGAGGTAACCCCTTGGCAGGATAACGTTGGTTAGAGTGAGCCACTTGAGTGCCGATAAGGCCTCTGATGGGACGGACAACCAGAAGAAAAGCAAATAGACGATCAACAGATGGAAGCAGGAGATAGGAAGATGAAAACTATAAAAGAAGAGCTAGTAAAGCCAAATAAAGGGGGGAGAACCTTGAGGCCTCCTCGGCCACAGGCCGAGGAGCATTCCCCTATTTGTAAGGAAACACTTAGCCTTTTTTATAAGAAAAAGTTTGAGCGTGGTGATCGACGGCCAGCACCTAAGCCTGTCAACCCACTCTCTATAAATTTATTGTTTGGGCTTATTGGGCTGAAACCCAACACTCAATTCAAATTGGGTCCTTACACTTTAAAATAACCAAATTACTCTACGAGAATGACCAAAATACCCCAAAATCTATAAAATGACTAAAAATATCCTGAAACAACTAGAGTTGCCAAAATACTTGCAAAACATTTGAAATGATGAAAGTACCTCTAAAACCTCTAAATAATGAAAATAATCCTGAAACCACTAGAATAACCAAAATACTCCCAAAATCACTAGAATAGCCAAAATACCTTCGAAACCATTAAAATAACCAAAATACCAAAAAAAAAAACCAAAAATACATTGAAATCTCTTAAACGACCCCGAAACCTCTAAAATGACCAAAAATTCCTCGAAACCTATAAAATGATATTAAAAAAAAATACCCCAAAACCATTTGAATGACTAAACCACTTCAAAAGTTTTAAACTGGTCTAAAATACCCAAAACCTTCGAAATAAACAAAAGTTTAAGGTTTTATTTTTTTATTTTTTATGTCATTTAGTGTTTTCAAGGGTATTTTAGTCATTTTTTAGGTTCCAGAATATTTTTTGGTCATTTTAGAAGTTAAAGAGTATTTTAGCCATTTTAAATATTTTAGGATATTTTGGTTATTTTAGAGATTTCAATGAAATTTTGGTCATTTTAGAGGTTTGGGTATATTTTGGTCATTTTGAGGTTTTAGAAGTGTTTTTTTTTTTTTTTTTCATTTTGAGGTTATAGGGGTATTGTGGTCATTTTTGAGATTTTGGCGATATTTGGGTCATTTTTTACTGTTTGTGGGCCCATACCTGTAACTTAGTGCAGCTTTACTTTTTTTTTCCCCCTCTACCCCCAATACCCAAACTCACCAAACCTAGTGAGAGAAAAAAAAAAAAAAAAAAAAAAAAAAGAAGAAGAAGAAGAGAAACCCAAACCTAGTGAAAGAAGAAGAAGAAGAAGAAGAAAAAAAAGCCAAAAAAACCAACCTAGTGAAAGAAGAAGAAGAAGCCACCTAGTGTGAAAGGAAAACCAAAATCACCAAACCCAGTGAAGAAAAAAAAAAGGGTCAAAAGTTGCGACTAACTCTGACTGTGGGACCCAATATGTAGTTTTAATTACGGAAATGCCATTGAAAACTAAGTTATGAAAACTGAAAACACCTAAAATGTGTTTTAGTTTCCATAACTTATCACTAAAAAATCAGAGAATTGAATGATGGAAACAATCATCCAAAATCAAGCCAAACAATCATCCATCTGTGGGACCCACTTGTTTTGTATGATGGATCATGAAAACTGAGTGATATCACTCAGTTTTCATGCTATCCAACAACCTCTTAGTGATTTGAGGGATATTTTGGTCATTTTCAAGACTATTTTGGTCACTTTGAGCTTTCAGGGTGGTCATTTTTAGATTTTNTTGAGATTTTGGCGATATTTGGGTCATTTTAGAGGTTTCAAGTTTTTTTTTGCTCATTCTAGAGGATTTAAGGGCATTTTGGTTATTTTTACGATTTTAAGGTGTAGTTTAATCATTTAGATGTTTTGGGGTATTTAGTCATTTTCGTGGGTGTTTTTTTGCTTATTCTAGCGTTTTAGGGATATTTTTGATCATTTTAGAGATTTTAGGGCATTTTTGGTCATTTTGAGGTTTCGGAGGTATTTTGATCTTTTTAAGGGCTTGTTTGGTTAGTTTTTTTTTCATCACTCAGTTTTCGTTTACTCATCACTTAAATCTCCAACTCCCTACACCCCACTCGCTTGGCCATCACTCAACTTGTCATCACTCAAATTTTCACTGTTTGTGGGCCCATACCTGTAACTTATGCAGCTTTACTTTTTTTTTCCCCCTCTACCCCCAATACCCAAACTCACCAAACCTAGTGAGAGAAAAAAAAAAAAAAAAAAAAAAAAGAAGAAGAAGAAGAAGAAACCCAAACCTAGTGAAAGAAGAAGAAGAAGAAGAAAAAAAAAAGCCAAAAAAACCAACCAGTGAAAGAAGAAGAAGAAGCCACCTAGTGTGAAAGGAAAACCAAAATCACCAAACCCAGTGAAGAAAAAAAAAAGGGTCAAAAGTTGCGGCTAACTCTGACTGTGGGACCCAATATGTAGTTTTAATTACGGAAATGCCATTGAAAACTAGTTATGAAAACTGAAAACACCTAAAATGTGTTTTTAGTTTCCATAACTTATCACTAAAAAATCAGAGAATTGAATGATGGAAACAATCATCCAAAATCAAGCCAAACAATCATCCATCTGTGGGACCCACTTGTTTTGTATGATGGATCATGAAAACTGAGTGATATCACTCAGTTTTCATGCTATCCAACAACCTCTTAGTGATTTGAGGGATATTTTGGTCATTTTCGATATTTTATATGTTTTTTTTATGTTTTTTTTTTTTTTATTTATTCATTTTACATTTTAGGGTAATTTGGTCATTTTGGGTCTTCCAAGGATATTTTTTTGGTTCAAGGGTAATTTTGGCATTTTTTGGTGTTGAGGCTATTTTCAATGGTTTGATGGTAAATAGCTATTATCAAGAGCAGAGATAGATTGAAACTATTTCAATATATATATATATATATATGTGAATGTTACATTCTTGGATTATGATTGAAATGTAATTTAATGAACCAAACACCTTAATGTTACATTTTTCAATGTGATTACATGAATCTAAGATACAATAACGTAACATTAGACCTTGATGTATCAAAGGCCCCCCATACTGTGAAGGACTTTAACTGTGTTTCTATGTTCTTCTACATAGGAATGGTAACGGGCTAGATTTGAGCTGGGCTTTTTCATACTAGGACCCAACCTGCGAGTTTGCCCTAGAAACCCAGACCCGACCCGTTTATTAAACGAATTTACCCACGGCCCACCTGCCATGCCACAATTTGGGCCCAAACCATGGCCCAATCCAAAAAAAAAAATTGCCTGAAGCCTATACCGTGGCCCAATCATTAAAAAAAAGTGTTTTCCTAGATCCATTATTTTTGAAAATGTGTTTGCTAGATTATTTATTTTTGAGAATGTGTTTGCCCAGATTCAAGGCTTGAGTCTGGGCAAACATAAATTTTTTTTAATATTATATTTTATATACTTGCAGGATTATAGTACTTAGGTAAAGAAAATCAAAGAATGAAATACCCACATACATAAATTGTTGAAAAATAATAAAGATTTGAGGATCGGCAGAGAAAATCAAAGAATGAAATTGAAAAATTGAAAAATAAAAAGACCCACCAGGAAATTATGGATGAACAATGACCAAAGATTTATGATTTTCCCTTTCAAAATCACAAAAACAAACACAAATCCTAACACAAACACAAACACAAACACAAAAATTTCAAATTTATAATTTTTCCTTTCAAAATCACAATCACGAATACAAATTTAGATTTATGATTTTCCCATTCAAAATCACAAACACAAACACAAACACACAAACACCAAAATTTCAGATTTATTATTTTCCCTTTCAAAATCACAAACACAAACACAAACAAAAATCCTAACACAAACACAAACAACTCACATGATTGAGATGAAATGAACCCAAAAAAAAAAAAAAAAAAAAAAGATGCTACGACTACAACAATTTTACAACACTTTTACAACAAATCACAGGTGGTTAGTTGTTATTGGTTCAAATTTGAAACTAACACTAAGATTACCTTTTTGCCCCAATAATAACAACTAATAACAACCTGCCGCTTAGGATTTGTTGTAAAATTGTTGTAGACATATCATTTCTAAAAAAAAATTGCTCTTCCAATCACGTATTGCAGAACCTTTCGCAGCGAAAATCAGAGACAAAAAAGGGAGGGTCTTTAAGGCTTTGAGGTCATTTGTGGGCTGTGACCAAGGTCTCAAGGGAGTAGGCCGGCTGGCATGAGTCTGAAATGAGTGAGTGAGAATAAGAGAGGTTAGGGTTAGGTTATAAGTTTTATATATATATATATATATGTAGTTTTATTTTTATTCTAAACGGGTCGGGTTGGGTCCAGGTTTGTTTTTACTAAAACCCTGACCCGCTTCGGGTTTTTTTTTTTTAACCCAAACCCGACCCTATTCTTTATCGGACCAAGTAAAACTCCCGATCCTTTAGGGTCAGGCCGGACCGGGTACCCACGGGTCGGGCAGAAATTTCCATCCCAACTTCTATAATATAAGTGTGACTAATATTTTTTTTATGGGTCCAGGTTTGTTTTTACTAAAACCCTGACCCACTTCGGGTTTTTTTTTTTAACCCAAACCCGACCCTATTCTTTATCGGACCAAGTAAAACTCCCGATCCTTTAGGGTCAGGCCGGACCGGGTACCCACGGGTCGGGCAGAAATTTCCATCCCAACTTCTATAATATAAGTGTGACTAATATTTTTTTTGAAAGAAGTAGAGTGGTTAGCAGTGGAGGTTAAGGACAAAGTTTAGGGTGAGTCTTGCCCTTTACCATGATGTTCGTTTCCTTGATATTTGAAGGGTTTTGGAGCATTGGTTTACTTTGCTTTTGGGGGAAGAGACAAAGGATATGATCACGGCTAATTTAGGTGTAAGTTGGGTAAGCACTACGGTTTTTTGATAACTGGATAATCACTACAGTTAAACTTGATCTTTGTGTCAATTTTTTCACCTTGCCTCCTCTGATGAATATGGTTTATGATGAGATTGTTGAGATCAATGTTATCAATTCCCATTTATTTATTATTTATTTTTTAATGTTATAGTTTATTTTTTTTTTTGTTTGACTTCACTTACAAAATAAATTCGAGATCTCGAATTAAGATAACATCATATTGCCCAATTTGATGTGTGGGGAGTGGAAGGGTTCCCATCCAGGCCTAAAGCCCAAATCCCAATTGGGCCCCGTGAAGTAAGTTAGGCCGGACAAGTATGATTATAGGAAGGCCCAATGGGTTGCATAGTATGGAAGAAAGACAATAAGGTCATCTCGAGCACCCAGGAGGAGGAGGGGAGCTTTGGTAGATTGTTCTTATGAAGAAAGCAATAAACTAAAAAGAGCCTAGCCATACTCGAGGTGGGGTGCGCAGATAATCCTTATCTGATTTTTGGAAAGTACCTAATACCTCGGGAGACTTCCAGAAATACAAGAAGGTTGAAGATTTCCACCTTTGCATTAATGAGAAGACTTCCACCTAGCCCCTACAGCATTGAATGCATAAGAAACAACTTGAATAGTACAAACACCCCCAAAAGTCAAGTTTCAGGATAAGAGAGGGGACAAAATCAATAAAAGGGAACAAAATATCCCTAAGAACTTAATTGACAACAGGATAGTTGTAGAGATAAGAATAAAAGACACCTATATAAGGGGGAGGAAACGAAAAAGAAAGGGGAATGAAAAAAATAGGAAAAGAAGAGGAGAAAAAGATAGAGAGAGAGAAATAGTAAGAGTAGGAAGAAAATATAAGAATACTGTTCCCATGTAACACCACGGGAAGTTGAACTTTTCTCTTGTAATATAGTAGCCCTATTTTGTATAAACTAAGTTCTTATGAAACCAATTGCTTGTGTTTTCCATTGTAGACTGTTAATTCTTTGTTTGCCTTTTTATAAGTAAATTATTTGTCAATCAAACTACTTCCCATGGACCAAATATACTATCCCCCAGGAAGGGTGGTTTTTGACCCCACATGATGTTTATATCGACAGTACTAATTCATAGTTTTATACATGATAATGCATCTAATGAGCTTTTTTAAACATAAATATATTTAAATTTTTACAAAGAAGAAAAAAAAAATTGAAATAGAGTATTTACTCTCCCCTCTCTCTCTTTTTCCAAAAAAAAAAAAAAAAACTCTACCCTCTCTCTCAAGAATTGGCATATTGATATGTTGCTGTCTTAGGAGTGGTACACACTGACGTACACATTCCACTTGGAATGTGGCAAAGCA
This sequence comes from Quercus suber, assembly GCF_002906115.3. Lineage (NCBI taxonomy): Eukaryota > Viridiplantae > Streptophyta > Magnoliopsida > Fagales > Fagaceae > Quercus > Quercus suber. Next base: position 44,211 of record NW_027070102.1, read on the forward strand.
TAAAAATATGAATTCAAGGTACATCACTTGAAAAGGTCATACACAACAGAAACAAAAGGAACAGTTTTCAAATTGACACATACAAATTTCAAACCAAAGAATCCTCCATTGCAAAGAAAGTGTAAAAGTTTTTTCTCTATTCTTCCACACCCCAAAAGGCATAACCAAGGAGAATATTAACTTCATTAAAGGTCCATTTCATTGTGAAGATAGAAAAGTAGAAAATAAGAAAATGATAGAAAAGTACAATGATATAAAAGATTTTATTTTTTCTCATATATGTTTGGTTGGGAAGATGTAAAATTGAAGAGATGAAAAATAATAGAAAATGTGGATTGTATAAAATTACTCTCATGTTCCTAATAATTAATTTTAAAAAAATATATATCTTATCAGAAGAAAAAAAAAAAACCAAACATGTAAGTTAAAATGGAAAAAGAAAAAAGAAATCCAAGTTATATTGACAAACATAATTCCCTTAGCTTTGTGAAATAGGTTTAGTAATAGCTTAGATTTTTTTTTTTTTTTGATCAATATAGCTTAGAAAATTGAGTCACTTGAATTGTCAAAGAGTTACCACCGAGAGGGGTGGCCTAATGGTCAAGGTGTGTGATTTCTGTCTTGAGGTTCCATGTTTGAACCCTAGCGAGGAGTGGGACTGCCTCTTACAGTTAGTCCCTAATTTACTAGCTCTCTCATGGGGTTAGGGTAAGGTCTGTGGCCACTCCCGACCATAATAGCTATGGCTAAATCCAACATTCTCTAGCGGGAGTGCCCTTATGATTACGCTCAAGAGTTGAGTCACAATGATCACCCTACCTACCTTCTTAGGCCATTAAAAAAAAACAAAAAACAAACAAAAGGGAATTGTCAAAGAGTTGGTATTCCTAGGTAAAGGAGCCCCCCACATTGATTTCGACCACACATAGCAAAAGAAACATCGAAGAAGAGTGAACTTAATAATAATCAAATGTTGTATATTTTTAATCATGGTAGCTGGTATCTGATTGTGCTTTGGAGCTTATCCAAAATAGTTAACACTATAAAGTCATGTTTTGCAGCTAGCCCTTGATTTACTAACTCTCTCATGGGGTTAGAGTGATGTCTGTGGTCACTCCCGACCACAGTAGTTATGGCTCAATCCAACATTCTTTAACGGGGGTGCCTCTATGGTTATGCCCTAGAAGTGAGTCACAATGGTCACCCCGCCCCCCTTCTCTGGCCATTAAAAAAAAAAAAAAAAAAGGTCAAAGAGTTGGTATTCCTAGCTAGGTTAAGGAGCCCCCAAGCTAATTTCGACCACACATAGTAGAAGAAACATCGAAGAAGAGTGAACTCAATAATAATCAAATGTTGTGTATTTTTAGTATATTTTTAATCAAGGTAGCTAGTATCTGATTGTGCTTTGTAACTTATCCAAAACAGTCAACACTCTGAAGTCATGTTTTGATTTTTTTTTTTTTTTTAATGGTCATTAATTTTTTTTGTTGCCAATAGGTAGGTTGGTATTCCATGATTTCCATCATAATTTACTCTAATGTGTCTTTATATTTTGCTGAGGAATACTGTATTCTCCCTCAATCGATAAAATCTTAATTTTTATATCCACTTGGTATTAATTAAATTTGGATTAAATTTGGATTAAATTTTTAAAAATAAAAAATAAAAAAAAGATAAATTTTCAACTTATGGCGTTCGTTCTATGATAATTGCTTTTTGTATATCATTAATCTAAAACACTAATTAGTTTTTTGTGTAGACGAGATTTGAACTATAAATCTCTTGTTTAAAAAGTTTACCAGTTTAACTAACTGGAATCTACAAAAAAAGAAAAAAAAAAGTCCTAGTTATAGTTACTTAAGGGTTGTACCTTAGGTTCTTAATTAAATCTAGTTATATATAGTTGTATTGACCAGTAAATCATATGATTGAGTTTAATTATTTTTTTTTTAAAAGATATTGCAATTTTTACCACGTCGAATGATAGAAGCAAGACAATAACGTGGCTGCTGATTTCAATTCGTGACCCTTTTTTATTTGTGAACTTAAAATATAGCACTTACTATACCCAAGTTTTTGCTATTAAATCTATAATAATAATGTATATAAAACCAAAATAGATTGATTTTTGGTTGACCTCTTAGCATTTTGTCATATAAGTTTTGAATGCCTCACAATTTAATATGTCATTATTTTATTATATTTTTTAAAAATTTATATTTTAAAGTCATTTTCTATATTAATTTAATCTTGTCATATCATTTTTTTTTAATTGTGGAATAGATAATTCCATACTTCCATATACAAATAAAATCAATAAATGTGATAAGGAGAATTTTTAATTGAAAAAATAAAAGTTGATCTCTAAAGACCCGTCAGCTCTATTATGCATACTGAAGGGTAAGCTGAAGATAGTAAACTGAAGGTAGTAAGCTGAAGGGTAAGCTGAAGATAGTAAGCTGAAGGTAGTAAGCTGAATGTAGTAAGCTGAAGGTAGTAAGCTGAAGATAGTAAGCTGAAGGTAGTAAGTTGAAGATAGTAAGCTGAAGGTAGTAAGCTGAAGGGTAAGCTGAAGGCAGTAAGCTGAAGATAATAAAGCTGACGACCCTAATGAGGTCGTAGGCAAAGCTGACAACCCTTACAAGGGAGTAGGCAAAGCTAACGACCCTGACGAAGGAGTAGGCAAAGCTGACGACCCTAACGAGGTCGTAGGCAAAACTGACGACTCTAAAGCTGACGACCTTAATGAGGTCGTAGGTAAAGCTGACGACCCTAAAGTTGACGACCCTAACGAAGTCGTAGGCAAAGCTGACGACCCTAAAGCTGACGACCTTAACGAGGTCGTAGGCAAAGCTGACGACCCTGACGAGGCAGTAGGCAAAGCTGACGACCCTAATGAGGGAGTAGGCAAAGCTGACGGCTCTAAAGCTGACGGCTCCAATGTATTCTTGACTTGATCACCACGCACGAATGATAAAAAGATGACTTGCTTTCCACGTTCAATATTAGAGTCCTATAAGGAAAGGATTCCGCAATCTACGCTCATAAGGATTCCTATAAGGAAAAGACTTCTACTCCAAGGAAGAGAGGTCCACCCTCTACTACTATAAAAATCCCAATACCCTCATAAGTCAAGGTACACATAATTGACCCCGCTCTAGCACTTTAGAGTTGTGAGAAGTTCTAACTTGACCTTCGAAGGGTATTTGGCCGGTACCATACCGGTACTCCTCTTAAGGTCTTCAGCTTTTGTGTTGTGCAGGTGCTGTTTCGAGTGTGCGAAGACCGTGTGGCTCACTGGTGGTTTTTTCGGCATCATCAGTTGGCGCCGTCTGTGGGAAAGATTTTTACAACTTGTAAGCCATATTATCGCTTCCCAGACAAAGAGTTGCATGGTACTTACTCGCTTGATGGCGACCACCAACAACGTTCAAGGAGACGAACCACGCCCAATTGCACTCGAGAGACAGGTGCAGACTCTCATTGCAACAGTGGAACGCCTCACTAAGCAAAACAACAATCTGGAGGAATAGTTATGCCAGAAAAATGCAGGTCACGGCACTCAAGAGTAGGACCAAGAAGGCACCAGTGTCGATAGAAGAGAACGAGAAAGGCTGGAAGGCAGTAATGCTCCTAGTAGACCGGAGCGTCAAAATCTGAGCATGCCATCCCTCACGGATGCAACTCAACCACACATTGCCACGGAGATACAGGCAATAAAGGAACAAATGGAGGTCATGATGAATGCCCTCAAAGGACGGGTATCCAGCGACCTTGACGATCTGGTAAATCGCACCGACTCGCCGTTAATCGCATGCCGCATATAGACAGTTACGAAGGAGTGAAGGACCCTCTGGATCACCTAGAGACCTTCAAGACCTTGATGCACCTTCAAGGGGTAGTGGACGAAATCATGTGTAGGGTCTTCCCTACAACGCTGAAGGGCCTCGCAAGGGTATGGTTCAGCCGACTGACACCGAACTCCATCAGCACTTTCAAGGAGCTAAGCGCTCAGTTCACTACACACTTTATTGGGGGACACAGGTATAAGAAGTCCACGGCATGCTTGATGAGTATCAAGCAACGAGAGGACGAGACGCTGAGATCCTACATAACGCACTTCAATAAAGAAGCGCTATCGATTGACGAAGCCGACGACAAAATACTTGTAGCAGCCTTCACAAATGGGTTGCGAAAGGGTAACTTTTTGTTCTCACTATACAAAAATGACCCCAAGACCATGTCAGAAGTACTCTACAGGGCCACCAAGTACATGAATGCTGAAGACGCGCTTCTGACTCGAGAGAAGAGAGAAAGACAGGAAGATACGCAACAGGACAGAGGGCGGAAGATGGCAAGAACTGGAGACGCTAGACGGACAGAAGCTACACCACCCATAGAACACCAAGCACCTACGGAAGTACTACTAGTAGAAAGGATGGCATGAAGAGCAGCACCCCTTTATTTCTAGTTTACCTTAGTGAATTTTAGTTATACTCCTCAATTTTTCTATTTACTTTAGTTTTTGCTATAAAGCCCAAAGGGCAGGTTTTTGTTTTCTTTTTAAGAACTATTTTTTCTATGAATGCATAGTTTATTATAATAAGAGGAGTTTATTTAGACATGGCTAAGTCGCCTACGGGTAGACACATGGCCAAAGTCGCCTACGGATAGACACATGGCCAAAGTCGCCTACGGGTGGACAGTCACTATGCTAAGTCACCTACGGGTAGACACATGGCCAAAGTCGCCTACGGGTGGACGGTCACTACGCTAAGTTGCCTACAGGTGGGCGATCACTACGCTAGGTCACCTACGGGTAGACGGTCAGTATGCTAAGTCACCTACAGGTAGACGCATGGCTAAAGTCACCTACGGGTGGACGGTCACTACGCTAAGTCACCTACGGGTAGATGGTCACTACGCTAAGCAACCTACGGGTAGACGTGTGGTCAAAGTTGCCTACGGGTGAATAGTCATTACGTTAAGTCACTTACGGGTAGACGCATAGGTAAGTCGACTATGGGTAGATGATCACCATACTAAGTCGCCTACAAGTGGACGACCAAAATGATGACGAGGTACCAACACCTAGTCACCTCAATAAGTCCACAAAGTGGACGACCCTATTAAATCCACAAGGTGGACAACATTGATGAGTCCAAAGTGGACGGCCTCAAACTGAGAGAATGAAAAGTTATTAAGTCCACAAAGTGGACGAGTTTATCATTGAGTCTACTGCTAAGACCATAAAGTGGACAAATTCATTACCAAGTCTACAAAGTAGACGAGCGTAAGTTCACAAAGTGGACGGGCCTATTGCCAAGTCTACAAAGTAGACGAGTTTAATATCAATCCACAAACTTGACCAAAGTCTATAAAGCGAATCAGCCTAAGTTCACAAAGTGGACAGACATATTATCAAGTCTACGAAGTAGATGAGCCTAAGTCCACAAAGCGGATGACCCCTCAAAAATGAATGAACTTATCCACAAAGTGGATGAATGTATGACTTGTCCCACAAGTGGACGAGTCCATCAAGTAAAAGCAAGCTAATGCCATTATCCACAAATGGATGGATTCGTGAACAAATCCATAACAGGCTGGGCAAGGACGACGCTATCATCTTTTAGGTCTGCCACGAACTTGGTAAGATCGTCACCTTCCTCAAAAATAGTGTCGCCCACGGGTGTTGACTGTAGAGGCTCATCCGAAAACAGAACCGATCAATCAGCCTAAGTTCACAAAGTGGACAGACATATTACCAAGTCTACGAAGTAGATGAGCCTAAGTCCACAAAGCGGATGACCCCTCAAAAATGAATGAACTTATCCACAAAGTGGATGAATGTATGACTTGTCCCACAAGTGGACGAGTCCATCAAGTAAAAGCAAGCTAATGCCATTATCCACAAATGGATGGATTCGTGAACAAATCCATAACAGGCTGGGCAAGGACGACGCTATCATCTTTTAGGTCTGCCACGAACTTGGTAAGATCGTCACCTTCCTCAAAAATAGTGTCGCCCACAGGTGTTGACTGTAGAGGCTCATCTGAAAACAGAACCGATCAATTCGCGCCACATGCTCAAGCATTTAATAAAGGCTGCTCGAGGCGTCACACATAAGTGACCTTTCTGACGATGTTAACTCCATAACCCGGTAGCTAAAGCTGACGAGGTTATGGAGTGGGGGGCAACTGATAAGGGGAATTTTTAATTGAAAAAATAAAAGTTGATCTCCAAAGACTCGTCAGCTCTATTATGCATACTGAAGGGTAAGCTGAAGGTAGTAAGCTGAAGGTAGTAAGCTGAAGGTAGTAAGCTAAAGGGTAAGCTGAAGATAGTAAGCTGAAGGTAGTAAGCTGAAGATAGTAAGCTGAAGGTAGTAAGCTGAAGGCAGTAAGCTGAAGATAATAAAGCTGACGACCCTAAAGTTGACGACCCTAATGAGGTCGTAGGCAAAGCTGACAACCCTGACAAGGGAGTAGGCAAAGCTGACGACCCTGACGAGGGAGTAGGCAAAGCTGACGACCCTAACGAGGTCGTAGGCAAAGCTGACAACCCTGACGAGGGAGTAGGTAAAGCTGACGACTCTAAAGCTGACGACCTTAATGAGGTCGTAGGCAAAGCTGACGACCCTAAAGTTGACGACCCTAACGAGGTCGTAGGCAAAGCTGACGACCCTAAAGCTGACGACCTTAACGAGGTCGTAGGCAAAGCTGACGACCCTGACGAGGCAGTAGGCGAAGCTGACGACCCTAATGAGGGAGTAGGCAAAGCTGACGGCTCCAATGTATTCTTGACTTGATCACCACGCATGAATGATAAAAAGATGACTTGCTTTCCACGTTCAATATTAGAGTCCTATAAGGAAAGGATTCCGCAATCTATGCTCATAAGGATTCCTATAAGGAAAAGACTTCTACTCCAAGGAAGAGAGGTCCACCCTCTACTACTATAAAAATCCAAATACCCTCATAAGCCAAGGTACGCATAATTGACCCCGCTCTAGCACTTTAGAATTGTGAGAAGTTCTAACTTGACTTTCGGAGAGTATTTGGCCGGTACCATACCGGTACTCCTCTTAAGGTCTTCAGCTTTTGTGTTGTGCAGGTGCTGTTTCGAGTGTGCGAGGACCGTATGGCTCACTGGTGGTTTTTTCGGCATCATCAAAATGTCCAATTAAAATTACCATAATTATTAAATATTAAATTTAGAAAAAAAAAATAAAATAGAGAAAAAAACATATTTTTTAAAACTTTTCCGTACTAACTAATTTTATATAAGTGGGAGATATAACAATATTTTTGAAAAACCCTATAATACGTTCTTATTGTTTTTATATAGATAAATCCTTTTTTTAAAAAGCATTTGGTCAAAAAAGGGAAAATTTATTTATTATATAAAGTTTAAAGTTTTATACAAGAGGATCATTGATTGGGCACTCGCGTGAGGTGCCTAGATTCATCATGTCTCTTAACAAAACAATAATATACGAAAAAAAAAAAGGATAATTGTCATATTTTATTACACTACTCGCTTGATCTCTTCCCTTTTTTGCCAGGTCATCCGCACGCCTGTTGGCCTCACGGAACACATATCATTGGTGGACATTCTAATCCTGGTCCACCAAATTCCTACAATCATTAAACAAAATAGCAATATCCAGTACGAAGACACCATTAATGGTTAGCCAAATTAAGTACTAGTTGGACATCAATTTTCAGATTAATGAATTTATATCCTAGAGCTAGATGTCAGGCTACGTTTAATCCATATCTAACTGCCCATACTTGTTTCTCAAAAAAAAAAAAAAAAAAAAAAGAACTGCCCATACTTTAGCCAAATTATTTGTTGTGGGGAAAAATAGTATTGAGTCATTGTAGACACAGACCAAAGAGCTTTACAATTTACATAACATGACAATGGCCATTTGTGATCAATTGATAACATCATACTTCTAATAAGGAGGAAGATAAGGATAAAATTATAAAATTAGAAACTTGATAAGTCAAACTTGATAACTTCATACTTCTATATATGTTGGAGAACCCATGTTCCTATTCAGTTCTGATCCAAAACAGCAACTCCAGCATGCAGACATTTGCAAGCACTAGCAAATAAAGATTTTGCATACGTGAATACAAGATACATGGCTTTCTATATCCACGTAAAGAGCATACGTAACACATGATTTTTTTTTTTTTTTGTCTATTTTAACATAAAAACTTACCTTTTTTTTTTTTTTGACACAATTACTTTTTAAAAATATCCATATCAGATTATTTAATTTAAACTATATTTTATTAAAATATTATTTTATTGTCAATTTTTATTACTCTCCCAAATTATCTCTCCTTCTTTTTGTGTATACGAGTAGAGAAGTATTAAAAAATAAATTTGTATGTGAATAATAATTAAGATTGACTAATATGAGTAATATTTTGACTTAAATATGCAAAATTATCACCTTATACCATTTTACATGTACTAATGTGAATGCTGAGTAATCGAAAATAGATGTCTACTAAAATTTTCAATCTCATATAACAAAAACCAAGGCCTAGTTTGGAAATTTTGTTACTTGACATGTAGCATTTTTCCTGGGCTCAACTCCCAAATATTTTCTCACTGTTCCAATATTGGGCCCACTATCTTATGTCCATCCTATCATTTTCTCCTTTTGGGCCTAGAGTTCAAAAGTGAGGCCATTTGGACAAAAAATTCTTGTTCCTCAATCAAACCTTCTTGCAAATTAGATAAGATAGATAAACCCTCCAATATCTCCAAACCCTTTGAAGTTTGATCTCAATAACCAAAGAGCAAGACATGCTTGTGAGCAGAGCTCAAGAGCTCTCGCCTTGCTCCTCTTCCACTCTCACTTTCACTTCTTCCTGTACTTTCCTCTCAACACTCTGCTCCTCAAACCCATTTCTTTCCTTCCCCATGCGCTCCTCTCTTTCCTTCCTGCGCTCCCTCTCTCTCTCCCTCTCTCACCACCAACCCCACCACTTCCACCGCCACTTTTTCTTTCGCGCAATTTCAACCCCACTTTCCTCTTCTTCTCCAAAACCCCAGAAATATTTTCCTCGCCTTGCTGCTGCCTCTGCCTCTTCTTCTCACAGTACTTTCGTCGAACACTTGGCGTGCGAACCCGAAACCAATGAGAATTGGGATTTTAATAACAGTAGTGAGAGCGAGGCCGCTTTTGATTTTGATAAGAATGATGGGTCTTTGGATTTGAAGCATTTGCCGGCACTGTCTCTGGATGTGAAGGAGCTGGAAGAGCTACCGGAGCAGTGGAGGCGGTCGAAGCTGGCGTGGCTTTGTAAGGAACTGCCGGCACATAAGGCCGGAACACTTGTTCGGATACTCAATGCGCAAAGGAAGTGGATGAGGCAAGCTGATGCTACTTATGTTGCCGTGCATTGTATGCGGATTCGCGAGAATGAGGCCGGGTTTAAGGTGAATTTCTCAACTTTATGTTTGTCATTTTGGGGTTGAATTCATCTCTGATTCATGTTAATTCTTTATTGTGGTAATTGTTTAGTTTAGATTATAATAACTGTTCAGGGATGGGATTCTGGGTCTTTGTCAATTTGATGGGTTTATGTTTATTAGCAGAAGATTTTGATGAAAATGTAGACCTATTTTGGGGTAGTTGGAATCATAAAGTTTTCTGTGAGGATGATTGAGAAATTGAATTGTATTTTAGGATTTTTTTTTTTTTAATAATATACATTTGGTTATAATGATTATTGATCTATAGTAACTTTTAAATGCATTCTGGCCTCAATCACTAAACTGAAATTTAATGAACAAGTGGGGTTGGCAGATTCCTAATCATTGATTCATTGTTGGGTTTGAAATTTTGAATAACTGCTCTTGGACAATGTTGTAGGCCTCTTGGAGTCTAGGTGCAAAGTGCAAGGTGCAAGGCGCACAGTTTTCAAATATAATATCTGATAAATTCTAATTGAAATATTAGTGACATATAATATATAAAAAATTTGTAACTCAAAATTTGAATATTTTACCTATTAGGTATGTGCAATTATATAATGTTTGTAATTTCAAACTTTACCTAAGCTATTTCAATTCTTAAAATTTTTATATAGTAAATTGAAAACAATTATCAATGGTCAATATCATAATAATTTAGTTATAGAAAGTTTAAACATAATATTTTATATAATTCTATTGTGCTTTATAAAAGTACATAATTTATGATAATTATGATCAAATGATGCGTATGGGTTAATCAACATGCATCTAAAAGTCAAAGACCAAAAGCACAAGAATTTTAAATTAACCTTGTTCGTATCTTATGACATGCAATTTTTTTTTTTTTTTTGGTAATACAATACCCTAAGGATAGTGATTTGTGTAGTAAATCATTGGTCCATGTCATTTCTTTTAAGATTAAGCAATTAATTTTGACTATCCATTTTTTTTAGCAATAAAATAAAAAAGCGTGCCTAGGCATGCTTCATTAAATGAGCTTCTTTTTTGCCTAGCAAAATGTTGAGAGCTTGCTTCGAGCTTTGAGTTTAAGCGCGCCATTTTAACTACACTGCTCTAGGAGGTTGTAGACTGGATTCAATTTGAAACTTTTGATTAGTTACATTTGGATTGATTGCTTAAGTTTATGGAGTTACAGAGAAGTACAGAATTAGTTTTGCTCATTCTTCTGATGCTGGATGCTAATAAGCTGTTCCTGTTTTACTCTTTTTTTTTTTTTTTTGGGGGGGGGGGGGGGGATTTTTTTTTTTTTTTTTTAATAAAATGATTGTGTTTTTCTTTTTCATGGTTTTATTAAGAATAAAAATGCTTTTTATATATTTATTTATTTTTTTAATGCTTCCTATATTGGCACCCTAAACTAGATTTGTCTTCTAAACCTTTTTTGTTTTTTCCTTATCTTTTTCTTTCTTCCCAAGGTATACAAATGGATGATGCAACAACATTGGTATAGATTTGATTTTGCTCTTGCTACCAAGCTAGCCGATTACATGGGTAAGGAGCGGAAATTCTCAAAATGTCGTGAGATATTCGATGATATAATCAACCAGGGACGTGTCCCTTGTGAATCTACATTCCATGTATTAATTGTTGCCTATCTTAGTTCAACCATTCAAGGATGTTTGGAGGAAGCATGTAGCATTTACAATCGTATGATTCAGTTGGGAGGTTACCGGCCTAGACTTAGCTTGCATAATTCCCTATTTAGAGCTCTTGTAAGCAAACCAGGAGCCTCTTCAAAGCATTATCTAAAACAGGCTGAGTTTATTTTTCACAACGTGGTAACAAGTGGACTGGAGATACATAAGGATATCTACGGTGGTCTTATTTGGCTACACAGCTATCAGGACACCATTGATAAAAAAAGGATTGCATCATTAAGGAAGGAAATGCGAGATGCAGGAATTGAGGAGGGTAGAGAAGTGCTCGTGTCTATCTTGAGAGCCTGCTCAAAGGAAGGGGATGTGGAGGATGCAGAAAAAGCATGGCTCAAACTGCTCCATTCTGAAGGTGGTGTCCCGTCTCAGGCTTTTGTGTATAAAATGGAAGTCTATTCAAAGATTGGAGAACCTATGAAATCTTTGGAGATATTCAGAGAGATGCAGGAACAATTGGGTTCCACCAACGTTGCAGCACATCATAAAATCATAGAGATTTTATGTAAAGCTCAAGAAGTTGAACTTGCTGAATCCCTCATGATAGAATTCATAAACAGTAATTTGAAGCCACTAACGCCATCTTATATTGAAATGATGAGTATGTATTTCAGCTTGAGCCTTCATGATAAGTTGGAGTTGGCCTTCTCTCAGTGCCTTGAGAAATGTCGACCTAACCGTACCATTTACAGTATATACTTGGATTCTTTGGTGAATGTTGGAAATCTTGACAAAGCTGAGGAGATCTTTAATCAAATGCTAAGTGATGGGACAATCAGTGTTCACACTCGATCATGCAACACCATTTTAAGGGGATACCTGTCTTCTGGAGAATATGTGAAGGCAGAGAAGATATATGATCTGATGTGCCAGAAGAAATATGATATTGATTCCCCATTGATGGAAAAGCTTGATTATGTCTTGAGTTTGAGCAGGAAAGATGTTAAGAAACCAGTAAGCTTGAAGCTAAGCAAAGAACAGCGAGAGGTTTTAGTAGGTTTGCTGTTAGGTGGTTTGCTGATTGAATCAGATGAAGAGAGGAAGAATCACATGCTTCGTTTTGAATTTAGTGAGAAATCCAGCACACATTCTGTTTTGAAGAGACATATACATGACGAGTACCATGAGTGGTTACATCCTTCATGTAGGCAAAGTGAAGACAGTGGGGATATACCGTATAGATTTTGTACCATCTCGCACTCTTATTTTGGTTTCTATGCTGACCAGTTTTGGCCAAAAGGCAGGCCCATGATCCCAAAGCTAATCCATCGGTGGCTGTCACCATGTGCTCTAGCATACTGGTATATGTATGGGGGCCACAAAACTTCTTCGGGGGACATTTTGTTAAAGCTGAAGGGAAATCCTGAGGGTGCTGAGAAGGTTGTCAAAGCATTGAAGGCAAAATCCTTAGACTGCAGGGTAAAGCAGAGGGGAAGAGTGTTTTGGATTGGTTTTCTGAAAAGCAATTCCTCATGGTTTTGGAAATTGATTGAACCTTACGTTTTAGATGACTTGAAAGATGTTCTGAAAGCTGGTCTTGCAATTTCAGAAAACAATTCACCAGAGACTCAAGACAATAGTTATGATAGTGGGTTTGAATCTGATGAAATGCTCTCTAATTCCAGTGATGGCAATTCGTAGGGCTTCTATACTAGTTCTGTTCTTTGTTATGACATGGTATATTGCTACATTCTGCGGATTATTTTCATTGGCTGCTCAAAAACTGCGTATCAGATTGACTACTTCATGAAACTTGGCGGCTCATCAACCGAGTCATGGTGTCCGCCTGGGGCAACTTGCACTGTTGTACATATTCAAATGCATAGAGAATTAGAGATAAACTAAACTTATTATCTAACTAGTGAATAGAGATTTTTCATTGTATTATCATATGCTATTTTATTATCATGACATCTCCCACGCCCCGCAAAAGTGGGAGTTTTGTGCATTGGATACGACTCTTTTATTTTGGGTTACCTTTTGGAGGAAAAGGAAAGGAAAATCAGATTGCTTAAGAATTTAGCTCCCTTTTGCACTCATCTCCACAAACTCCCTCTCCTCTCTCTTGTCAATGTATCAATATAAAATCGAAAATTTTGAAACTCCCACAATTTTCCACGTAAGCACAATATTAAAAAAAAAAATTTCACGCAACATAAAACTTTTCTAAAACTAGATAAACGCAAAATCAGCTCTCTGCCTTCTCCTTGCTCAATCAAAACCCACCATACCCACAAACCAAGAGATCTCCTTCCTTAAACCTTATTTCTCCGTTCCCCTTCTCCTTTCCCGTTTCACCCACAACCACCACAACTCAGCAGGCAGCAATAGCACCACCACCCACAACAATTGCAACACACAAACCACCATAATCAGACCATATCAAACCCACAACCCAAAAGCAAAAAACGATTTTAGAGATAAACTAAACTTATTATCTAACTAGTGAATAGAGATTTTTAATTGTATTATCATATGCTATTTTATTAGCTTGACATCTCCCACGCCCCGCAAAAGTGGGAGTTTTGTGCATTGGATGCGACTCTTTTATTTTGAGTTACCTTTTGGAGGAAAAGGAAAGGAAAATCAGATTGCTTAAGAATTTAGCTCCCTTTTGCACTCATCTCCACAAACTCCCTCTCCTCTCTCTTGTCAATGTATCAATATAAAATTGAAACTTTTGAAACTCCCACAATTTTTCACGTAAGCACAATATTTAAAAAAAAAAAAAATCACGCAACATAAAACTTTTCTAAAACTAGATAAACGCAAAATCAACTCTCTGCCTTCTCCTTGCTCAATCAAAACCCACCATACCCACAAACCAAGAGATCTCCTTCCTCAAACCCTATTTCTCCTGTTCCCCTTCTCCTTTCCCGTTTCACCCACAACCACTACAACTCAGCAGGCAACAATAGCACCACCACCCATAACAATTGCAACACACAAACCACCATAATCAGACCATATCAAACCCACAACCCAAAAGCAAAAAACGATTTTAAAGATCTGCGATTGCCCAAAGTTAAAGTCACTACTGAACTTCATTCCTATAACTCCTTATAGAAATTGAAGATTTGGGGAGTCTAGTTCTAGATGAACATTGCGAAAGAGAGACAGGAGAGGAGTGGCCCAAAATTTCCCAAATCTGACGCTGTTCTCTTCTCCTTTAAATTAATAAAAAATTTACTAACTCCAATTGCTCTTGCTAATTTCCTTCAGCTTGGGCATATAGACTAATCTGAAACTATTCATATGGTGTTCTTTTGGGCATGTAGTTTGTTAGACCATAGCAAGAGCAAGCCGAAGAAGAGGTCCTATGATTTTTGTGATTCTAGGTTCATGATTTGAGATTCAAGTAGAGATTTTTGGATGATGATGGTGAAAGATGATTTGTGTGTATGGGCAAAGTTCATTCTTTGCTTGATTCAGTTATTGTCTAATCCAGTCGTGGGTAACTTCTTCAAACTCTTCTTTTGCTTCGTCTTACTTTTTTATTATAACTAAATATCAATTAATTATCCTAATTATCTCTCAAATTTTGAATGGTGGTTGTGCTTTTAATTGTGGCAGTTTAAATATCAGTTTTTGCTTTATTCAACAAAATGATAAAAAGAGTCTCTATAATAGTGCCGTGAGGTGTTTGATGCTAGGTCTCAGTAGGACTCTACATATGAGGAGCAATGATAAATTTGACAGAATTACAGCAATTTATTTATTTATTTTCTATTATATGAAAAAAAAAAAAATTTTGAGCCCTATTCAATGCATAGGGGAAAATTTCATATATTTTCCTACAAACTTTTCTAAAATCCGATAAACTCTTCTCCATAATCCCATGTTTACATAGCTTTTACTTTAGAACCTATATGGAACTTAAGGAACTAGGTGGAACACTAATCAACATCCTAACCACTATTATATCAATTGAAAACCTAACCACTATTATATCAATTGAAAACAGGGCAATCGAGTAGGTGAATTTACAGGACAAGTCTGGAACTTTGGTAGAAGAAAGGGTGATGAAAATGGAAAAATATAGCCAAGGCATTGTGGTTGAGTTTCAATTTCCTTTGATAATTTTGAGAAGCTACCAAGGCTTTGTGAGTATTTGTTATCTATGTAATTGATTTTTAAAAAAGTTTGTTTAATGATTTATATATGCTTCATAATTGTTCATAAGTCACTGTTAAGAAAATTTTAACTTCACTACTATGACATTGATTTAAGGGCATCTTTGTAAGTATGTGTTTCCACATTCTTACCATGACAAATACTTTACATGGTTTTTCATTGCACCACATCAAGCAATGAGGGATCACATTCCAGATGTGTGGGGTGAATTAGGACCAACCAGTTTTTTAATTTTTAATTTTTAAATTTTAAATTTAGTGGTGTGGGCATGTTAGGAAACCTTGCCGCTTTAACTTCAAAGTAGTTGTTTTCATGGTAAGTTTTAATCAATCTCATGCTCAGCCTTTTTGGTTTTTTTTCTTCAATAACTGTCAACCCAAACATTCTCTTCTTAGAAGCAATACATTCAACCAAATTCCAAAGAACAATACGCCTAATTACGGCCAAATATTTCATATTTTTGACGATGATGACAACAACATAAGAAATAAATAAATAACAATACTACTAAGTGATTAGGTACATCCTTATATAGAAGATCTTCTCGATCTGCTTTGGCTCCTGATTTAGATATCACTGTTCTTAGCCACAATCCTATTTACTTCTTCAACCATTTCAATAGCTTATCGCTTTTTGCCTCCCATTCTACACCCTAGAAGTTCTTCGTCTAATACAGGTTACTTTTGAATGTGCTGATAGTAGGAGCTTCTTTACTATTCTATTTTCTGTAGGTTATTTACAGCTGCTAACAGCGATGATATCTCCAAAGCTATACAGTTCATCAATAAGGCAAGGCCATGGATTACATTGATGGCCGTTGGCTAGGAATATGGAGCAAACATGTTGACGAAGTACTTGGCAGAAGCTGGAGAGAATACACCACTTAGAGGAGGCTACAAGGTCCTCTCCTTATCACATGGCCATTGATCAAAAGCTCACTGGTGGACTGATAGATATTTTGAGATCTAATAAGGTTGGTGATTGCTTTCAATCTTCTGTCTATTTTGGTTCAAATGTTTTATGCCCCTCCATTCTAGCATTGTTTTAATGTTGAACAAACATAATCATTGATGTGGTATGCTTTGAATCATGTTGGCTGCCATTTAAGTATAATAACTTATACTTAATTTTTTAATCGGGAATAACTTACGTTTAATGTCTACTTAACTTCTAGGAACTATTTCAAGGCATAGCAAAAGGGTTTGACGTGGAGAAGGCTTTATTGGCAAAGTTTGTTCATGATTTTGAAAAAGCAATATCTATGGTATCTTAGCACAAGAGATGTGGTTGGGAATGTGAGCAAGCAAAGAAGATTTATAGAATTCAATGTTTTGTGTTGAATAAATATATGATGTACTCTTCTATATAATGGAAATTTGTTGTATTATGTTCTTTCTCTACTCTTTTTGAGTCAAAGCAAAGGAATTTGACATCGGTAACTATATTCTATTTATTTATTATGAAAATAAGATTGTGATCATTATTGCAATTTGTTTATTTGTTGAGTCACAGTATATTTGTAACTATGAAAATAACTTCATTGCCAATGGACCTATGGTAGTGGTACTAATCTTTTCGGCATATATGTATTTTTATGGAGCTAATATATAGGGTTTCTTTATCCCTTATTTGTCTTTATAATTTTTTTTTGGGCACAAGCATATTGTGTACTAGGTTTGACAATGTTTAATATTTGAACGAGTTAAGATTTTATGCTATGCTTGGGTCTTTTCTATTTAGTTGTATTATTTGATTAGTGAGTCTTGAGACATTTTGATTTAGTATAGTAAATGATAATTGCAATATTGTTTTTTTTTTCTTTTTAAAGTTAGCAACTAGTTTTTCCTAAAATCCAAACCAAGGCAACTGAATCCATTTTTGTTTATTTTAATGTTCTAACCCTCCTCTCTCCCTTTCGTTATGTACGTTATCTTGATTTTTTTGTGTGGCTTCATACTTCATAGCATCACAACATGGGCTAAAAGGGAAGGCCAGTTGACCGTAGAATCTGCTCCTTAAGGCCCACAACAAATCCATTGTCTTCTTGTCAAAGGATCCAAAAAGACGTACTGAAAAAGGTACATTTGGATTTAGCATTGGCTCATGCATGAGAATTGAGTGGTCAGTATAGGGCCCATTGTCCCAACAGTTTTGCAACCTTCTTGACAGGATGGTTTATCCCGTACCTAATTCTTGGTTGCAATTTAACTCTGCCTTTGTGTGAATATTTATTTTTCCTTTACAACAAGGAAAGAAGGATCTGAATCCGGGTTTTTTTAAAAGAATGCTATTGAGTTATAAGGCTCTGGAGTTGTGACGATGAAATTGCTCAAAATTTGGCCACTAGCAAGTAGTCTTTTTTTTTTATTTTTTTATTTTATTTTAATTATTTAAAAATCATGTTCAAAGTAAGTACTTTTTTTTTTTTTTTTTAATTATTTAAAAATCATGTTCAAAGTAAGTACTTTTTTTTTTTGGCTGAATTGTTCAAAGTAAGCACTTGATATTAGAGAGTATAGACCATGAAGCGTGTTGATTCTACCGAGGGTTAAAAGCCGGCACAAAAAGTTGAAAACCCGTTGAACAAGAATGAGAAAAGAAGAGGTCAAGATTATAAGGTTATCCGTGTTGATCAAAATGTCTTTTATGGGCCTTTGACATTCTACACGTTTTATTATTCTAATTTTTTTCAAAGGAAATTCCACACGTTTTGTTTTGTCAAAACTAAAGACTCAATCTTCTATACCAACTATCCTCAAAAATGTCTTCTGTACCAACTCAATCCTCCTATTTTATACGCAAATAAAAAATAGAAAAAAAAAATCAATGCTTAAAATGTAAAACATATCTTATAAGTTTCACCATAATTCATTTCAGTCATGTAATTTTATTTTCGTTTATTTAAATCTTTTAAATTTTAAGTTTATTTAATTAAAATTTTTCTGTCAACTTCCATTAATTTTTTTTTTTAATTCTGAAAAATATTTTTCAATCATTAATTGGATTTTGTTATTTTAAAAAATTGAAGAAAAAAATTAAAAATTTGAACAATTAATTGCAACATTAAACAAAAGTTATAAAATGCCTTAATTGAATAAAATTAAAAATTAGAGAACTAAACCCTATTTTTAAATGCCTTAATTGGACAAATTAAACTCTATTTTTATTTATTTAAATGTTGTCATATTAAATTATAAGCGAGGCTTGGGTCTGATGCACATGAACGTGAAACCCAAACTAGTTTTGCAAATCATATATATATATATATATATTTAAATAAAAAAATTATAAATATATAAAACTATGACAATTTGAATATTTTGTTCATGTCCTATTAAAAACTATGAAATGACCAACTTATAAAGAAAACTTTGATGGATTCATACTACATCAAAACAAAATTGTTTTGCTAATACGTTATCATTTAGTGATTTTTAATGGATATGAACCGAGAATTTAGGTTGTCACTACTTATCAAGGCTACATAAAAAAAAAAAAATAACAATTTTTTTTAATAATTAGGGTTTCTATTTTTAGATGCTTAATTGTTGTATAGATTTTGTTAACAAATACTTTAGGGAAATATTTTTAAAAACTTTTTATAAGAAATGAAAGAAATAACAGAATTTTTTTAAATTTTTTTTATTTTTCTATAAAAATAGTATCAAATTTTTTTTTTTTTAATTTTCATTAAAAAAAATGTCCCTAAGCAGCTGACATTATTTGGGCTAAATTGGGATATATGAGATTCGGTTAAACAAAAGACAACACGCAAGGGTAAAACAGTCCAGCGAGGTACCGAAGCAGCGAAGTCAGTAACCTAATTCAACAGACGCACGAAAAAAACCGCCACGACGAAGCGCGAAATTACAAAAATACCCTCGTATCCAAATCCATGTGTGTACTTTGTGCAGTTGTGCCCGTTAAGCTTCGTCACTTCGTTTTCATTTCTCACTTGCATGAGACGCCATTTTCGAAAAAACACACACTATCTCTCTCTTTCTCTCCGGGAGAATCTCAATCCCGGCGATATATCGGAACCTAGAAATTAGAAGGAGGAGAAAATGGTATAGACGAAGCGCGAAATTACAAAAATACCCTCGTATCCAAATCCATGTGTGTACTTTGTGCAGTTGTGCCCGTTAAGCTTCGTCACTTCGTTTTCATTTCTCACTTGCATGAGACGCCATTTTCGAAAAAACACACACTATCTCTCTCTTTCTCTCCGGGAGAATCTCAATCCCGGCGATATATCGCAACCTAGAAATTAGAAGGAGGAGAAAATGGTATCGGACTCGGACCTCGTGAACCGGCTCCGAGAAATACTCCGGAGCTCGGACCTCGACACGGCCACCGCCGGCAGTATTCGCCGGCAACTCGAGAAGGATTTCGGCGTCGATTTATCGGACCGGAAAACCTTCGTTAGGGACCAAATCGACATTTTCCTTGAAACCCTACCGCCGAAGCAAGAACAAGAAGAGGAAGAAGAAGAAGAGGTTGGTGAAGAATCGGAGAATGTGAAGGAAGAAAACGACGTCGTAGAGGAGGAAGAAGAAGAAGAAGAAGAAGAGGAAGAGGAAGAGAGTGAAGCGAAAGGTAGAAAGAAAGGAGGGTGAGTTTTCTCTTTGATACAAATTTTTTTTTTCCTATTTCTTGTTTGGTTGCCGGGAAAAAAAAAAGAATTTTTCTTTTTGGTTTTATTTATTTATTTATTGTTTTAAGATATTAGTAATTGTTGTTGTTTAATTTTTACCCTTTACATTTACTAAAAATGAACATTAAATTGTTGTGAAGTAATTATTTGTTTATATTTATTTACTGTTTTTAGAAATTTTAAGATATTGTTAAGTGGGTTTGGAAGTAATTGTGAAAAAGTAAAAATTTAAATTCATTAATAGGGATTTAAAGTTAACTTTATTTCTAATAGCAAATGAGCAAAGAATTGGAGCCTTTATTTATAAATTCACTTAATTTAAATATATGGATGAATTGGAGCCTTTGTTAATATGTGGGTGTGTCATTATTCGGCAGAAGGTGGTATTTCATTGTTCAAATTCAATTATCTTAGGATTTGTTGGAGCAACAGTTTTTTTAAATTTTAAGTCCCAAAACTTTTGGGGTTGGCTATGGATTTTCACCAGAGTAATTGAATCGACCATGTGTATTATTGAAGCAATTTTATCATAGAAAATGAATCAAATCCATCACTTCCGAATGCTTAAGCAATTTTTATAAGACGTATTGGGTGCGTGTGTAACTTACAATAATAATTAAAAAGTAAAGAGTCCATTCTGGCTGCATGTTCGCTGTAATTTTGTTTTCCTAAACACATTTTATTGTACTGCGGTAGGTCAAACAAGGTAGATAAAGAAGTCAAGAAAAGGGGAGGTGGCTTCAATAAATTATGTAGCCTTTCTCCAAAACTTCAAGAATTTGTTGGAGAGCCTGAATTGGCCAGAACTCAGGTATATTAAAACCTGCCTTTTTGTTTTCTTGTTACTTCATGTTGTTTAGAATTGGACCTATTGGAACTGTAAATTCACACTCCTGTTTTTCTCCTCCATTTTGGTATTAGGTTGTGAAGAAAGTTTGGGCCTATATCCGGGAGAATAATTTGCAGGATCCAAAGAATAGGCGAAACATAAGATGTGATGAATCATTGCATACCCTTTTTCGTGTTAAGACTATTAATATGTTTCAAATGAATAAAGCCTTGTCCAAGCATATATGGCCGTTGGAAAATGGTAATTTTGAGAAGTTATTTTTCAATATGTTTTTGATGTTGAGACTAGATATGTGACTTGTGTGCTTCATTCATGATGTTAGCTTGTTTTTGTTAATTTAGAACCTTATGTTTTTGAGCTTATTGTGGATGTGTGTCTTCAGCTTGTATATAGATCTAAGTTTATTTGTTGCAAGTGGCGTCTTAATTTGATGAATCTGGTTCTTGGTGTCTGCATTGTCCTTTGCACTCCACGATCTAAATTTCAATGTGAATAAACGTTATGGCATGCTTAATGAAATTCAATGGGGATTCTTGCAATTGGCATGTATCATATTTCTCTGATTCCATCTCATGTTATTTAGTGAGAAAGGATAATGTTGGATAACCTTAGTTCTTTTATTCTTCAATGGTTTGTTGACTAATCAATATTACAAGTTGTGGTGGGGGAGTATTCTGATGGGAAGTACTAGTAGATTGCTAGTGACTCTAAAAGAAGTTCAAAAGGGGCGGAATCCTTGTACACAAGTAGAATACAAATGAAAGGCCAAACTAAAAAAAAGAAGAGGCAGAAGAAGTAAACGTACAAAAATTGTTTAATGGAAGCTTAAAGTGTCTAGAAACTCTAGAAAGTCAATAGTATATTAGTATGTATGAGGAATCAAGGTCAATCATAAAGAATCCTCAAGAACATGAATTTTTTTTTTTGGATATGTACAACCATTGAAAAACTAAATAAGGCATTACCCAAGAGACTCCAAACAGATAGAAAATGAAAGACCACAACTCCCAAGACATTGCATAATGAAGAAAAAGATGAGCCACTCTTTCCTTGACTCATAATTATCAACCTTTGTCTCCCTAGATTATCAATAGACAACTTCTTTTCGAACACCACACCCCACAAAAGGAAAGCCACCATTGGAAGTAATTGAAGTTTCCAAATGTTTTGCTAAGGTAAAGAATTTCGGCATCCTCTTAATACCCTGTAGTGTCTCCAATTAAACGCCTTTAGATTTTGAAGGAAACTTGATGAGATTATCTACCCTCCATTCAGTCCATTGTGTAACTTAAGGGCATAAATGTCATCCAAAGCGGAAGCCATCAATTCTAATTCCCATTCATTCAACTGTTTAATGAACAAAGGACTCCAATAAAAAGAGCAATTTTTATACTCTAGATACTTATCAAATTTTATTTTTTATTTTATTTTATTTTTTTATACTCTAGAGAATCTACCACTTTAGCATCTCTTTCTCTAGTAATTAGTAAAATGTCAGGATATCGCTCCTTTAGAGTAGTCTTACTATTCCATAGTTCGTGCCAAAAATGAATTTTGGTGCCATCCCCAACATTGTATCTAATTAAAGATGAAACGCTATCCTATTTTCTTTTCATATTCTTCCATAATCTCACACCAGAGGGCTTTAACCTCATTCAAGCACCAACCTAACACCACAACTATTTCCCTAGTAAAACATGATTAAAAAGCATTGACCTCTTAATCCCCAAACTGTCATCATGGATCGATGCACAAAATTTTCCCAGTTGACTAAGAGTGTGTTTGACATCAGCTTATAAGCATTGTTTTTAGATTTTATGTACAACTTTTTAAAACTTCACTTTTTCTTATATTTTCTCACTTTTTCAAAAAATTTCAAGATACAAATATATTTTAGCACGCTTTTAGCAATTTTTTTAAAGCAAAAAGCTAAATAAGTTGTTCCCAAACAGACACTAAATGATTTGCAAACTCTTCTCCCACACAATCCCTCTAAATTTTTCAAACCTATTTGCAACACCTATAACTAGGGGAATAAAGGTAAAAAAGAAGTTTATAAGCTAGACAATGTACTTTTGATAAGAGTGAGGCTTCCCCATTTTGATAAGTACAATTTCTTCCATTCAGTTAATCTTTTTAGCATTCTCTCTATGATGGGATCCCATATATTTCTTGCCTTATAATGAGCTCCCAAGCCATGCCTGTGTACTTCATAGGAAGGGACGAAACATGGCATTCTAGGTTACTTGCCAATTCCTCCACATTCAAAACCTCTCTTAACTGGCACAATTTTTTCATTCAAGAAGTATAGCTAACCAGTTGATCCATCATGATCTTGTCTTATTTGAAAACATCCATCTTGCACTTGTGTTTGTTTTCAATGGTGTTTTGAGCTTACTCAGAATATGATTTACTTGTGTAATATGTGAGCCACTTCAGTCATGTAAACTGAATATAACAGTGACCTTTATCATTTACAATCAGGAGATGTGAAGCAAAAGGTACAGCTGAAGAGAGTGCTGGTTCTGTATCAGAAGATGTCAGCAATGCAGAGGAACAAGAGGAAGATGATGAAGAAGAGAAAGAAGAAGAAAAAGAAGAGGAAGAAGAAAAGAGAACGGAGAAAAAATCGAAGAGGAAGAAGAAGAGGAAGTAGACGGGGAAGAAGAAGAAGAAGAGGGGCTTAAAGAAGAAAGAAATGGACGGGGAAGGAAGAAAAGAGAGTGAGTTTTATTTTAGATTATTTTCCTTTTCATGTATATTTTTGCATGTTTCTTTGTATTTTTTCTCTCTCTAAAACGTCATCTGTTGTTTTAAAGAAAAATTATTATTTGAAATACCTGCAAAGATGTGGGATTTGACTGCGTATCAAAAAAAGAAAAAAATGTGGATTTGACTAGTTTTTGTTTACTTTTAGGCTTTTACATGAATCATGCATTTGGGCTTGTAGGAATTACTACATTTTATTGCACGCGTAGTTGTCTCATTGATTATAATATTGAAGACCCTTTATGATTTGATAGCTGTTAGTGAAAATGGGAAACAACCATTAGCATACTAAGTAATAGTGCTTCATTCAACCAAAAAAGGAAAAGTGCAAAGATCCCTTAGTACACAGGCAGTATACCAAGGAAAAATCAAACAAAATTACATAGCTCTAAAAATCATGTACGGAAGAATTGGCACTTAGGGAAGCCATCCAATCAAACATGGTGCGTAAAATACGTATTTAATCTCCACAGCCAAATGCTTGATCCCATCAAAAGTATGAAGATATATCTCCCATTAAATGATCCACATAACACAATGAAGCATGGCCCCGACATCATCAGCTTAGTGTTTTCCAAAGTTCCCTTGCCAACATTCTAGCAGTTCCTCCACCCTTTTTAGCATGACCCCTTTTTTTTTTGATAGGTAAACAGANCCAATTGAGTCAGCTGGTCCCGTATATCTCTTAAATTACGCCTTGTTAAATTGGTGTCATTTGCCAAGTAAATTATAGTGTTGTTTTCATTCCATGAAATTGGGCCAATTGACTACCCTTTTTTTTTTTTATAGGTAAACAGAAAACTTTTATTAAAGGGGGAAAAAAAATAAAAGAGAAGTACAAGATGTTCATGATGATGAACAACAACACAACACAACACAACAGCAACATAACAGCAACACAGCACAACACTACACAACACACCACAACACAACAACAAGAGAGAAGTCAGGAAACTAAGCTAAGAGAAGGCATAAACTCAAAGAGAGAAGAACACTCAGTAAAACCCCAGCAATAGACCACTCCATTAGACTGCGTTGGTATAAAATTTTTAACTCCTCCAACGTTTTCTCTTTATCTTCAAAAGATCGACGATTTCGCTCCAACCACACAATCCACATTAAGCACCCTGGAACCAAGTTCCAAATTTCCGAATTATGCTTCCCAAGCCACTGATGCCAACTAGATAACAAACCCGCCACTGAACCCGGCATAACCTAATGAATACCAAAAGCTTGAATCATGAAAGCCCATAGGGAATAAGTAACAGGACAATGAAGAAGAAGGTGGTCTACTGACTCCCCATCACAGCAACACATACAACACCAATTTGCCAAAGGGCGACCCTTAAGCATTAGATTATCCAGCATTAGATTATCCTTTTTAGCATGACCCCATGCATGCCAAAAAGACAACACGATAGACCATAAATCATACACGGATTCACAATGAAGTAATATATGGTCAATCCTGCTATGTTTGCACATGCAACACCAATTAACAATACATATATTCTGCTGCTGAAGATTCCCCATTGTGAGTGTATTTCCCCAAGCCACAGTCCATGAGAAAAAAGCTACTTTAGAAAGAATCTTAACCTTACAGATTCTTTTCCATGGAAAATACATGAAAGGACCCGCATTAAGGATCCAATGATAAGCCTGTACTGCAAATACACCTCTCCTAGCATGGGTCCAAACCAATCTGTTCTCCTGCCCTTGATTTACTTTACTAGAATAAAGAATATCTAGGAAAAACTGCAAACTCCGCACCTCCCCAATTTTTAAGAAGTTTAGTAAACATTGCATCCCAATTAAGAACCCCATCATGCCAATTCATATTATCTGCAACAAGGGCCTCTTTATTTTGGGCTATACAGAACATCAGAAAAGCACCCTTCAAGATAGTATCCCCACACCAAGGATCAAGCCAAAATTGTAGTCAACTGCCATTATCCACCCCC
This sequence comes from Quercus suber, assembly GCF_002906115.3. Lineage (NCBI taxonomy): Eukaryota > Viridiplantae > Streptophyta > Magnoliopsida > Fagales > Fagaceae > Quercus > Quercus suber. The sequence continues at coordinate 69,757 of NW_027070102.1, forward strand.
ATTTGACATTTTGTGAATTTCTTCCCCATCCTCTCTGATTATGCTTCCAGAGGGACACACCATATGGTTCCTTAGTCACATCCAAAGTCCAATCACCTTCAAGGCGCCCATATTTTGAAGCCACCACCTCTCCATCCTCTCCTTAATTTTTACCATCTGTATATTTTCTGTTAATTTCTCATGTATTTTGCCTGGGTTAAGATTTTGATAATCATTAATATGTATACTTTTTCAAGTTATTGCGAGGAGTTTGGCTTGCGATAGTTCCAAATTCCTTTTGATGATCTCTAATATCACTGGTTATATTTGAGGGAATGGGAATGCTAGGATATATTGCTAGGAACTTATGTACATGTTAATGTCTGTACCTATGCTTACTTGTTGCTGGTTATTTTTTTAAATTAAATTATGTGATCTTATAAAGGAGGTCTGCTAAGAAGGTTAAAGATACCAAGAAAAGAGGAGGTGGCTTTACTAAATTATGTAGCCTTTCTCCACAACTTCAAACATTCACTGGAGCTCCCAACCTGGCAAGAACAGAGGCATGTTCAAAGATTTTAATAAGAATCCCTTACCAGTTTGTTTCCAGTTACTTTATATGATGATTATTTTATTTTTTTTAATAGTATTTCTTTCTTTGTTCTTGTTTTATTTCCTGTTTTGTATCCAGGTTGTCAAGAAACTTTGGGCCTATATTCGAGAGAATAATTTGCAAGATCCCAAGAATAGGCAAAATATACTATGTGATGAATCGTTGCGTGCCATCTTTCGTGTTGATTGTATCAACATGTTTCAAATGAACAAAGCCTTGACCAAGCATATATGGCCGTTAAATGTGGAAGACGGTAACTTCTCAAAGAAGCTTTTTATTTATTTATTTATTTATTTTGGGGGCGGTTTGGTTCCTTGATTGAAAGAATGATTCATATACCTTGATATACATCATATTAGCACTTATGATTTGGAAAGGAGCGTCATTACTTTATCAATTATGGTACTTATTGATCCACATGATTAGTATAGAGTGAGAGACCTGTTTGTTTAAATATGTCTCTTTGAATATGGCTTGCTGCTTTTGCCTGTTTTGATAAGTATGGGAGCAGGAAATATCAAATATGTCAGTTGAGCCTTGTAGCTCAACTAGTAGCTCTTGATGTTTCTAACGGAGATGTCCAGGATTTAGATCACCCATCCCTCACTGTAACTGTTGAATTATTAAAATAAATAAAAAAAAATATTAAAAAAAATCATGCAGGCTTGTATTGTTGACTCTGGTATATGGATGCATGTCCAGGGACAGATTCTCTAGTTTCCAATCTCATGATTTGTAGGTTGGAGACAATTGAAATATTTGACATAGACACTTTTACTTGTATTATAATATTTGTGCAGCACACAAGCTACTTTAGAAAGTAAATGCAAGAACTTATATGATGAATCAGGAGACATGTTTGATGTTTCTCTCTTCCTTTCTTGGACTGGCTTGTTGTTAATGTAACCAGCTGTGTGTCAAAAACATGTCCCATTCAATACCTATGTTGTGTTTGTTGGAAACAGGTATTTCATTCTCATTGGGAACTCTTTATGCTTACTGAAGTTTCCACGTGACATACTGATATAGCCTGCTGGTATTATGTGGCTTCTGCTGCTTGAGAAGTCCAAACAAACTATAGATGCAAAATGTCTTGAGTGACCTAGTCCTCTCCTAAACCTGATTTTAGCAAAACTTTGGGGAAATTACATAAAAAAAAGACCCAAAGTTTATATGCTGTTTCAGATCAGGTCATAGGTTTTTAATTTTGTCAAATTAAAATCCCAAACTTATGAAACAATTTCAATTTGAGGCTTCTGTCTATTTTTGTTATTCCAAGAAGTAATAGATCATAGAAAAATGGGAAACCATTGATAAAACTTTTTGTTTTTCCTTGGAAACCAGCTTTGATTTATTGGCATAGAAGATTCATGTTCATTTTCTCACTCTAAATGTAGCTCTCTCTCTAAATGGAGCTTTCTCTCTCCATCCTCTCAGTTCAATGGCTGTCAAATTGTTTATCAACAAGCCCTAGGTGAAATGCAGAGTTTTATCAAAAGGTTTTCTGCTTTTCTCCGCTACTGCCTGGAATAATGGGGATGAATAACAAAAATGGACAGATGCTTCAAATTGAAATGATTTTTTTTGTAAGTTTGGGACTTTATTTGACAAAATTAAAAACATGGGAACTAATTTGAAACATGGAATCAACTCTGGGCCTATTATCTAATATTTGCAAAAACTTTTATTGTTAGTTTGATAAATGTCTAGTGACTAACACTTTGTGCAAAGACATCAAACACGTTAAAATTTTTTTGGGATTTGTGTGATCATGGGTTAATTTCCAAAGATAGTTATTTCCTTTAAATTTTTCTATCCTTTTATGTTTTGTTGTCCAGAAGTTTTGCAGACCTTGTGAATTTGTGCATGAAGCTAAAAGGAGTTTAACAGATATTGTAAATTTAATAAAATGTTGAGCTTCTCTGCTCGAAAAAAAAAAAATGCAAGTAAGCAGCAAAGAGAAAATTAATGAAGGTATTCTAGGTACCAAAAGATGTTGGGAATGTTGATTGTTATGCTTATCCTGTCTCCAAAAAATTTGTTAAGTTTATGTTCATAAAAATGTCCATGCATCTCTCTCTCTCTATGCATTCCCTTTTAGTATGAATCTGATATGGGTGTTGTGTTCATGTTCTGAAGTGTCCATGCATATAGATAAAGGTTGGTATTTTTATCAGGTTTAGATATGTCAAACTATTCAAGAGATTGTCTTCTTGGGAAGATATTCAATTCTATTATACTCTTAAACAATGTTTTGTACTATCTCTATGATGTTTGCTTGGACTCACAATATGAGTATTCTTTTTGTTGAACCTTTAACACAAGGTTTAAGAACTTAATTTGATGGTTGAATGAATGATTTTCTGCATTTTAGGAGTTCTGGATGATTCTTTACAAAAAGAGAAGCAGTGCAAACAAGAAGAAGAAGACGAAGAAGAAGGTGAGAAAGTTCAAGTCTGTGTGGTATAAACTCAATGGGTCAGGAAAGTTTCCTTTGTGTATATTACACTATTCTGCAAAAGTTGGGTACCGGAACAACCTACCCAAGTAAGAATATTGATAAAGAAATCAGTGCAGTTGCAGTCCTGACTTAGTAATATTGTTTTAACCCTTCACTGTTCAGATTCAGATGATCCAAATAGGAGAGGGAAACGGCAGAAGAAAGGAAGTTCGGGGCTTCTTGCTTGCCTTCCACTTTCAGATGCTCTTGTAAAATTCTTGGGCACTGGTGAAAATTCATTATCTCGGGCTGGTGCTGTAAAGAGAATGTGGGAGTACATAAAACAGAATGATCTGCAGGTATAGTTTTGCTTCTTGGTCAAACCCATGCTAAAATGATCTGTTACTCTCTTTTTTCCCCCTTTTGATATGTAATTACAACTTATGCATCCATATCGGATTGAACTCCTAACCTCACTGTACCCCTTGTTTATTGGTGGAGGAGGTGCCATTTGATCCATCGATGATTTGTGGTATAGTTTCACCATTTTTAACACCTGTTGAAAAGACCTCCATGCATATAAATTCTGCCCGCTGAGCAACTGAAATATTAAAAGGTTAAAGGGTGGGTAAATTAAAAAGGTTTTGTATACACAGCATGTTATTTGCTCCCTTGGAGCTCATTGGCCTGTGTAAACAAGCCAAGCTTCATTATCATGCTTTTGGTTGCTTGATAGAATAAAAGCCAACATCAGGGTCAGCTTGAATAGGCTTCTGAATGGTTGAGATTAGCATATAACAACTTTAGTTTGTGGATTTTGGTCAATAACCAACAAAAAAAAAATAAATAAATAAAAAGAAGCTGACACGTAATAGATGGATAGGGATGTTTGATGAATGACAGTTTTAATGCCAGATTAGTTTGAGAGCAAAGCTCAATTAGAGCTTGTGGGTGAGCTGGTGTGTGAACTTTTTGCAAGCTTGAATCAGGCTGGTGAAAAGACCTCCATGCATATAAATTCTGCCCGCTGAGCAACTGAAATATTAAAAGGTTAAAGGGTGGGTAAATTAAAAAGGTTTTGTATACACAGCATGTTATTTGCTCCCTTGGAGCTCATTGGCCTGTGTAAACAAGCCAAGCTTCATTATCATGCTTTTGGTTGCTTGATAGAATAAAAGCCAACATCGGGGTCAGCTTGAATAGGCTTCTGAATGGTTGAGATTAGCATATAACAACTTTAGTTTGTGGATTTTGGTCAATAACCAACAAAAAAAAATAAATAAATAAAAAGAAGCTGACACATAATAGATGGATAGGGATGTTTGATGAATGACAGTTTTAATGTCAGATTAGTTTGAGAACAAAGCTCAATTAGAGCTTGTGGGTGAGCTGGGGTGTGAACTTTTTGCAAGCTTGAATCAGGTTTGAGGCTAAAGCTTGATCCAAGTTGTGAAGCTTGAGCTGCCCCCTTTAGTGTGCATTTGGCAACTTATATAGCTTTTTGCTGAATGTGTGCTGAAGTGTGCTTGTACTTCGAAAAAGTGAGAAAAAGAGAAGTTTTAAAAAGTTGTATATAAAAGCTTGTTGAATAAGTTGTATACAAACAGACACTTAATGTTCTATTTGTCAATTTTGAGGGAAATCCATGTCGATGCCTTGAAGGCAAATTACCTTAATATTTTATGTTATATTTGTCAATTTTGGGGGGGAGCTTTCCTTGTCCAATCATTAATGTTCTCTTCTAAGTATTATTTTGAATTTAATGCCAAACCTTGTTGTGCAATGCTATCATCAGTGTCATGTTTTCTTTATTTATTATTATTAGTAATATTGTTATTTTTGAGCCTGGGCTAAGTAGATGTGCCATCTTGTGCTGTATGATACAGATGAATTTATTAATGGTTTTAATTCAGTAATGTCTTTTTTTTTTTTGAAACTCACAAGATTTGGTGCCTGAATTGTTATTCTCACACATGGCTTTCTGCTTGTTCCTGAAGGACCCATCTGATAAGAGGAGAATTTTATGCGATGATAAGCTAAAAGAACTTTTTGGGGTTGATTCCTTCAATGGCTTCACAGTCTCAAAGCTTCTGACTACTCATTTCATCAAGACAGAACAGTGAGTGTGGCTTGTATGTATGTATATAATGTGAGCCCAAGAGGGCATTTTTGCTCGAGTTATTATAACCACAATCGTCCTAGTCTTGTAGTTTAATGCTTCTAACATCTCAAAAAATTGCAAATAGGATTTGACAATCTTACTGCCAATGTTTCCAGTGTTCACTCGTAGCATTATATACTCTCTCTTTTTTCTTTTTTCTTCCCTATTTTTTTGGGGAGGGTTGGGGGAGCATCACTTTGAATTGTACAGGGACCATTTTAGTGAAGACGTTGCCACACATGGAAAGCATGTTTTTAAGCTTATTGTCCTCTTTTAGGGACCACAGCATCAACAACGAAATCTCCATGCTTTGTTTGATCCCTTTGCAACAGAATCTGTTCCTCTAGTATTGTTGAGCACACGGCACACACCCCAACATGTAAGAGAGGATAGCTTGTAACATCAAATACGGTAAGTGCTTGTGCATCACAAGATTATATGTTTTGGACAATTGCATGATTCATCTGATTGGATGACTCCCTGTTTTATATGACACCAGGTTTTCAGTAAATATTCATTTAACTTTGTTGTCTTCAAGCAAGTTATTTGTTAACAATTTTATCACACATGCTTTCCAAGCAAGAGCATGAGAAACTCTTTTGCATGTATCAAATTCGTTGGAAAATGGAAATTCCTTATTGCTTAATATTCATGGTGCTAGTCCTTCAGAAATTTTTTTATTTTAAAAGCTAAGAAAAAAGATTAAAATAGAAACTAATGCCCGTTGCTGTGTTAATTTTAATCTGTTTGTCACCTTGGTCTTAGTACAATTCCTTGGATGTTTTTACCACTCTGTTCTTTTCTTTTCTTCAGCTGCTTCTGTTATTTATGTACGGAGGGAGAGAGAGGATGTGTACTTAAGAGGGCATGTGAAATACGATGTATTTTTTGGAAACATGTTACATCCATAACATTTTCATAACAAATTTTAGATGATAAGTTGTTAGGTTCTAATTTAAATTTTACTTCTAAAATTATTTTTTTGTTTATCAGTAATAATAGCCAATAACAATTTGCCGTTTTGGATTTGTTATGAAATAGTTGTGAAAATGTTGTGGACTTGGGCATTTCTCATATTTGTACTGTTCTTTTTGCTTAAAATCTAAACCGTTGGTTTGATATGGGGATGAGGAATATGCATGCTGATTAAATGTTCTATTCTTTTTACATAAGAATCAATAAGTGACCCAACTGAGATGACAGAGGAAATACACAAAATCATTTCTCATATTTTTAATGTTATTTTCGCTTGAAGTCTAAACCATTGGTTTGACATCCTTGGATGAGGAATATGCACGCTTATAAAATGTTCTATTCTTTTACATAAGAATCAATCAGTGACCCAACTGAGATGACAGGGTAAAATACACAAAATCAAATGATGTAAACACAAGCAAAGCAAAGTGGATGTAAGTAAAACTATGTAATAGCTAAAAGCCAAATGCAAAAACATTGCAAGTAAGAGAGAGAGAGAGACTTTTATTGAGGGGTGTAGGTTGGTTGAATGTAAAGGAAGGTTATGATTACACTAGTGGTAGAGATGAGTTGAGAAAAAAGAATAGTGGATTGGATTGTGGATTGGCACACGTTTTTACTTTTTTTTTTTAAGTCGGCACACGTTTTTACTTTTTTGGCTTGGGGTGGAAATGTTGATATGAATAAAGTGGTTGGAGAAACGAGCTATAAAGAATAGAGATTAGATGGGAGGAGACAAATCCAGAAATTGGAGAGAGAGAGAGAGAGAGAGAGATAATCTCGTGGAAAAATGTCAAAGAGAGAGAATCTTATGGAGGGTGGGATCCACTAATATTCGAATTGTTGAAAGCACCGCCGTTCATATGCGGCGAACCGATTCCACCCACATCTTTCTTTCTATTTTTTTGACACGTCATGCCCACGCGCCCTTCTGACACTTCCGTCCCACGTTTTTTTTTTTTTTTTTTCCAACTATTTGCCACAATAGCTTTTTGTTCATTTCAAAAAAGGTCTTCAAAGATGCAATTCTCTGTTCAAGAAAGTCGGAATATATATATCTTTTGTTTTGTTGTATCTATTTGCAAGAATTTTGCTTAAGTTTTATGCTTTTTTTCTCTGTTTATATGCATATATCTTCTTCTTTTCTTTTAAGAGGATATTTGAATGGGAAGGAAATTCTCTATTATTGTACTAATCAATTTCATAAATAGACTAAAGAAGAAAAATATTCTCCAATTATAGTTGTATTTAGAAAATGGTTTTTAAAATTTTCTATATAAACTAATTATTATTATCATTTTTACAAAATTTGGTTACAAACATGATTTAGCCTTAATTTCCTTTTAAAATAATTAAATAATTACATTTTTTTTTAAATTTAATTGTTGAATTGCATGTTCTTTATGTTCTTAATACATGTAAAAGCATCAATCGAATTTTATTTATTATTCGATCTATAAAGTTATTCTTTTTGCATAACTTTAGACTATAAAAACTTCTAAATATTTTATTAATAACATAACTATTGATATTTTATTTTTTTGGAAATTTTACAAATATAGAAGATATAAGAAGAAAATCCAAGTTTGTTGCCAAATTATTTCCTCTATTTTTTTAAGGGTTAACTTTTTTTTTTAAGAAATAATTTTAAAGGTTAACTTAAATACTATACAAAACAAATCTTAATTATATAGGATTGCTATCATGTATTGAGTAAAGGATGTCAATAGGCTAGTGATAGCCTGATAGGCTGGTGGGGTAGTTGGTATTCTTGTAAGATTTTGTTAGTGTATATTAGGTGACCATAAATGATTTAAAGCAAAAAAAGGAAAGTCAAATTGTCAAACCAATTGTTGCATTCCAACCCTTCATCATTCCAAATTAATTGCGTTTACTAAATATTAATGTTATCAACTAATCAAAGATTACAAAATGTTTCTTCTAGAAATACTGAAGATCTTAGCTTTATTATTTTTCTAAACAAAACTAAAATCTGGGATATGAGAAATTAATTATAATCAACATCAACATTTTCCATGCAAGATAAGTATGGTACAGTGGTGTGATATGATAATTTTGAATATGCATCATTTATCTTCTAAAAAGAAAATAAAAGAGTATGCATAATTCAATGATGAGATGTTGTGTTCAATGCATCAAGCAAATTGCTTTTTACAGTAAAAAAGTATTTTGTTTTCATTGTTTTGGTTCTTGTATCTGGTGAATTTTGGCTATAAAGCATTTAAAACAACTCAATGTTTCAACCCCTCTCTCAAGAAGCTAAATTTAATTGGTCATATCAAAGTAACATTCTTTTTTGGTCCTAGCTCAAACGTGAATGTAACCCTAAGAATTACTTTTATCATTATACTGTAGGTGATCGATGCGCATGAAGTAAGAAAAGGGAGGACATGCAGTATACTCATGATTAATTAGGGCACATTTCCTATGTAATTGAATTCAAAGAAATGAAAGGGTTTTTTTTTTTTTTTTTTTTTTTTCAAAAGAACCAATGTGATGCCAAAGGAGTTGAAGCCACTATGACTGTAGTCATTACATTACACTGATGGAGTTCTAAGTACTGACCAGAATAAGTAGATTTCGAGAACAATGAATAATCACCATTTTAACTTTGTAGATGGGGGAAAAAAAAGAGTTCGTAATTATTTGGAAAAAAGAAAAAACCCCTTTTAACTAAAACTAATCTCTCTCTCTCTCAAAAGAGTTGAAACTTGAAGGGTAAGATGAAAAGAATAGAGAAAATGATGATGTAGGTTTGAGTGAGGGCCAATAAGTGGAATTCTTGCAAGGACAAAGGTAGAGAGCAACAATAATGCCACTCAACAACTCCCAAAAGTAGACAAAGACACCAAACCCTAAATGACAAGACCAGCCTCAGAAAGTTGCAAAAAACTGTTAATTCTCTTATCTCTATTATTTAAAAAGATTCCATCTTTGACAACCCAAAAGAGAGAGAGAGAGAGAGAGAGAGGTAAGAAAATAAGAATTGGACAAAAGATACCTTCTTGAGGAGGTCGCAAACAAAGGCCATGAACATGAACTTGTCATCACGTGAAAGATGCTTTCAGGGTTTTGACAAGGATAGTGTGTGTCTTCATCGACAGCCTTTAAATAAGGTATCTTAATTTGTTCCTTGGATTCAATCAATTTTGTTTTGTAACTTTCTTGAAAGTGAAAGGGAATTGGCTTGTTCAGTGAATCTTGTGGAAATTTGAAGCAGACCTTATCTTGGAAAGTGACACGTAATTATTCTTTAAAACTAGGGGTAACCCACTAATGCTAATTAAGATTATATGGTTTCTTCTATGGTGTTATATATAAGGTAAGGTGTTTGTAAAGTTTCACAATAATAGATGTATAATAATTAGGAACCAGCTTAATGGTTTTCCAAACCATCTATGTTACCAAGAAGTCCTACAGATTGAAATTGATAGTACTTAATGGAGAAACATTTGTTAAAAGAGAATAGGATCTCAAAAGAAGTAATGAGGGTTGGGGTGTTAATTTACCATACCATATATATGTTCTTTGTGAAAACACAAACATACACACTAAACCATACCTTGATACAGAATTGTGTCGGCTATAGTCTTCTTCTTAAACTTGTGACTAGGTAAAGGAGTGTGAATTTTTGGGCTTCTTACACAATATACATAATTGCAATTCTCATTTTAATATCACATTACATACACTCTAATTTTGGAGAATATTACTCTTGATTTTTGATACAGTATTTTGCATAATGGTTTTTTAAGATTAATTGCAAAAAACCACCTTAATACTCGCTCCTTGTACCTTAAACTATGAAAATTTGCAATCATCACCGCATGCAATTATAATAAATGTGACAAATAGAAATATCATCTTACCTTTGTATTGATGGTTCAAGTTGTTTATTATGTGCAAGTCATGTAACCATTACAAATTAAATTGTACGGTTGTCCTTCCCGCCAACTAATGGATAAAACTAACCATACAAATAACACACTTTGACTCCTCATCTTCCTCTATCCAAACTCTTGGATACATAAAATCTCGATAGGTTAGAGGTTTAAGTATCGTGAGGTGTGAAGCGATCTCGTACCCTATTGACAATCAAATTTTGATTTCGCTGTGGTGTGGGCTGGTACTTAACAAAATGTGCTGTCAAACTAATTTCCATTCTTTCTTCTGTCAATTAACACCAATTTTGATTCCAACAACGATGGAGAGATTATTTTTTGGGACCAAAAAGATATGATGCAATGCATCTAGTAAGGAGTTAAAATTAAGTGTCCGATGACTGGTCGCAAAGATATTGTAAGCAGGGAATGGAATCAACATTTCATCTTTGGGGACCAAAAGATGAACAACAAAAATGCTGGGATTCAAAAATAAAAATATACTATAATGAAGACCAAATTAATGCATGAAATATAAACTAGTTTATATCTATTAATAAAATATAAACAAAAGAAAATTAACATAATAATTGTTTCTCATTTCATTTTAACTCAATCATTTATAAAAATGAAATCCAATACTTTTTGAAATTTCAAAAAATTTCTATATAGGACTAATTCTAAACTAAATCACGCATTAATTATGAACTTAAGTAACACAGATTTTGATTCCAACAACAATGGATTTTTTGGGACCAAAAGATAGGATGCAATGCATCTAGGGAGTTAAAATTACTGTCTGATGAAGACTGCTGGTTGCAAAGATATTGCAAGCAGGGATGGAATCAACATTTTATCTTTGGGGACCAAAAGATGAACCATAATAAAGAAATTGCTGGGATTCAAAAAAAAAAAAATACTACAATTCAAGACTAAATTGAAACATGAAATATAAAACTAGTATCTATTAATAAAATATAATCAAAATAAAAGTAACATAATAATTGAATTGTTTCTCATCATCTCTTAACTCAATCATATATCAAAATCAAATCCCACACTTTTGGAAATCCCAAATATTTTCTATGACTAAATTTAAACTAAATTACACATCATTTTTTCTTTCAATGCATAAAATCAAATTCTATTAATTTTACCAAAAGAAAAGAATAAAATCAAAGAGTCCTTTAACAAATCATCTTTCTTTTTGTTACAAAATCTAGATTTTAAAATATTCATAATCGAAAATCCAAGTCCATAGTTGCTTAAAAAAAAGTAAGATTAAGCATGAGTATAACTACTCTATAAACAAATTGGTAGTGTAAGGACACGATTTGCTCCCAAAGCCCAAATGAAATGGTCAATGGCCCAAAGAGCTCAAAACAATAAATTTGTAGAGGGTGGGGTTGAAATTAAACTTTTAATGAGTTTGGTGTCTAGTAATTATAGTAAGATAGTTGTTATTAGAAAGTATAAAACAAACAGTTTTAGGCAAGAGAAATCTTCCTCGGCAAAGTCCGAGGAAGGTTGTTCTTATATACTTTTCTTGGACTTAACCAAAATTACATTTCTTAAGTGTTCAGTGCCTTTTCTCTGGATTATTTGATGATCCCTTTGTAAGGGGATTTTTCTTCTTTATATTCCCCTTCCTTACTTCATCTCAGCCCTCTACATGTAGATCAGATTGCTGGCTTTGATACTTATCCCATCTGCAAATTCCTGAAGTCTTTGTGGGTAGCTGTAAGACTAAATGTTACTGTTCAAGTATCACCTCCACATTAATGCGCCCAGGGGGTTAGTTGCAGAGCATTCAATGCGGTGGTAGCAGCTTTTTTCTCAAATATTTCCCAACTCTCTTTTGTCTTATCCCCAAATGATGTTTATCCTTGCCAGTATGATCGTCTATTGCCTTATTCTTGACGGAAGGTCGGACTTATGACATCTATTCTGTTTAGCCGAGGAGGTACTTCTCTTTGGACAACATTTCTAGTCGCTCATGACCAAACTCCTTACACAACCATTGTCCTATAGGCCTTCATCACTATTACTTGTCCTCGGACCACCTGATGTCCTCGGACACGGCCTACGGCCCAATGCCCATATTTGGGCCCTTTATCCCAACAGGTAGAATGTTGACTTTTATTTACTCCTTATTAAATGTTGATAAAGTTTAGGTGAAAAAATTATGATAAATTAATTTTATATATGTGTATGTATGTGTGTATGTGCATGTGTAATACCATCACCAATAAAATCTTTGAGAAAAAATTAATATAATATATGTTCATAAAAAATAAAAAATAAAAACACATATATGTATGTAGAAAAGCATGGAATTACCTTAGAGTAAAAGTAAACTAATAGCCTTGCTTAAAGAACCTTAATTCTTATTTTAGGATTAAAACATAATTTTCTATAGATTATGAAACGATTTTTAATTTACTAAAATACCATAGACTTATAGTTGTATACAATACCAAAAACGAAAAAAAGGAAAAAAAAATTAATGGTATTGTGTTAAATTCTTTTTATGTTTTATTATTATTATTATTATTATTTTTAATTTGGAGGGGGTCACATGCCATTTGCCAGCAATTGCATAACTAGAATTTTTGGCTTGGGCGGCTAACCCTATTTTTATATGCAATACGTTAAAAATATTTAATAATTATAAGTAATATTAGCCTCATCACATGCGTAAAGTGCTTGTGATGAGGGCTTTTTTTTTTTTTTTTTTTTCTTCGTCTAGTGTCATAATTTTTTTTTTTTTTGGATAAGTTTATTTTGAAGATATAGATTAGTAGGACATTTCATATTTTGTAGGCATTTTAAGTAGAGTTAGAAATATATTTTTATTGAGTTGTCCTCAAGTTTTTCCTTATTCAACACAAAGTTTAGGGGCGTTTCTGAACTATAAAAAAATCCAATCCAAAGAGGAGAATCCTCTTATAGATAGTATAGATATAGATAAAGGATTTAAAAAAAAAAAAAAAAAAATTGGGCGGCCATGGCCCCCTACCCTTGGCTTTAGTTCCGCCACTATCTGCCAGCTATTTCATTGTTTTCCCTTTTTTTTTTTTTGATAGTATAGATATAGATAAAGGATTTTTAAAAAAATTGGCACTTGGCTTTAGTTCCGCCACTGCCTGCCAGTCAGCTATTCATTGATTTTTTTTTAGTCTATTTGGACAAACTAAAAATTTGGAAGGGTTAAATATAATTTTTGAAAATAAATTTTAAATATTTGCACACTATAATTTAAAAAAAAAAAAAATTTAAGCAACCAAAAATCATCCCAAGTCATGTCAAAATACTACTGCAAATCTGTAATGCAAAGACTCAAAATGCAAGTTTATATACTTGAAATTTAAATTTATTTATTTATTATTTTTGTTGTTGGCACTTTTAGATGGAGAAACAAGTATATATTTCAGGCAAGAAAAAAAAAATCTTCTAAGTTTTGAGAGTTTGAATAGAGAAAAATAAAGGTTTTTCTTTAATTAAAGTGTTTAATTTGTGAGGATAACTATGTCCAGTGGTTAGTTGGAACTTGGAAGGGCTAAGTGGATAATTTTGATGGTCACACGAATTGTACATATTATTAATTTTTTAAATTAAAAAAAAGGAGTCTTTAATGTAGACTTATCAACCTCATGCCGCAATAAAATAGATACAAGTATGCAAAGTTAATTAGGATTTAACTCAACTTTAAAGAAATGATGATGCAATGGAAAATGGTATAAACATTACCATCACAATTTTAAATTACTATGTAAGGGACATATTTTTATGTAATTAATATATTTTTTGACAAAACGTACTTTACTTGTATTCGGGTAAATCTAAGTAGGTTTAAGATGATCATTACAAGTGGTTACATTGAAGACATGAATATTACTCAAGAATTTCTCAAGAAAAATGCAATTTGTAGGTCTTGATACCTCCTCGACAGAAGCTCGATTTGTCGAGATTCATTAAAACTTAACACATGTCTCGATCTATCGAGCTTATGAGATTTAAACTATAACCAGCAACATTTTTATTTTAAAAGACTATTTGTTTATTGGTTTGTATAATCCTTATTGGACTAGGAAAGCTCAAGATTTGTGTATACTTATTTGGAATAGGAGAGCCAATTGAGCTCCTATTTAAACAAGGAGGTGGAAAAAGAATAACCTAACCCTAGAGAGCTTCAGAAAGTTTTCTTTTTGAAACCATAACTTCCTCCTACAGAAAAAAGAGTTTTTGCTGTGTTTTTTGTACGCTTTTGGGTTCTGTAACTAAGCAAAGTCTCTCACACCATTATTGAAGATCTTATTTGTGTTTCTATGTGAAACTGTTGCAAATCAACTACATCAATCAAAGGGTTGTTGTGGAGTGAGTCACGTACTGGAATTCGTGCAAAGGAGTTAGTCACGTATTAGGATTCGTATATTATTGGTTAGTCATGTACTGAAATTCGTGCATTGAATGGAAAAATTGCCACTACAATACAAGTCCAATTGAGTATTGAGGTAAGTGTTCAACTGTAGGTTGGTATTTCGGGATAGTCCAAAGGGTTTGGTAAGATTCCTTATACTTGTAACTGCTTGTGATTAATAATAATGTATTCTTGGTAGTGGTGACCTTAAAATCACCCGGTAGAGTTTTGCTTCAGTGGTTTTCCTCATTTGTAAACAAATCACTCGGGTTAAATTTATTTTCCACTGCATTTAGTATAATTGGTGATTTGTTTGTGCTATCACGTTATTGCATGAATTTTGATCTAATTAATTAACTTAGATAATTAATTAATTAATTGCAATGGGTCAATTCATTTTAACCCAACATACTACACGACAAACTTTGTAAACTATATAACTTTCGAGTTCTCTCAACGAGTTAACCCACTGTGTTGTAATAAACTTAGAGAGATTTGTTTATTTATACATTTTTGTTTGGTTTTGTTTTCTTTGACAATTGGGTGTGAAATTTTTTTTATTCTCTCTTAGTAGGTAAGCATCAAATGTTGAGGTTATTATTATAGATACCATTTCTTGGATTCTTTAAGGAGGTATCTCTCAACGTGTTGTGCTTTGCTTGAGCCATCAAAAACATATATATAATTTATTATATGGTTAGCTTTTCACACAGTCAAGCTTCTCTATCTCTATCTCTATCTCTATAGTAAATTCCACATTTCTTTCTCTCTTTGTTTTTTTCTTTTTTCTTGAATCACTTATCAAAAAAACAATCTTTTTCCTTGATTGACCAAACCAATTGATTTTGTTGAAAGATTCTACTGACCTGGCTTCAATTCCATGCCATCATTACTTTCATTAGAAGCAGGATTAAGAGAATCTTATACTATTTGTATTTGACCATTCATAAAGTGGATATAAACCCCTTACCACGCAAAAAGAGAGGCCACACAGCAATTTTGCAACGTGCTACCTACTTTTCATAAATATGCAAAATGACCCAATATTATTTTGATCTTTTACTTTAGGTAAAAAATTTACAGGTTAACGAGTACTCTTAAAGTACTTGTTAATGAACTATTTTAACTAAATTTTAACACTACTTTTATGAAAAATATAAAAAAATATGTAAAAAAAAAATCAATTACTTTTTTTTCAATAAAAAGTTCCTAAAAGTATTTTCTAAATGAATGTCTTTAGAGCATCCATCAACAAAATCCAAAAATTATATATGGTAACTTAAGTATAGTACATCAGATTCTCTAGTTAAATTTAAAAACTTGAATATATAGACCAATAAAAAAAATTGTAGTATTTTTCGAGGATAATTATGCAATCCACTTAAGTGTTTAAATTTAATTGAAAAACTTAATATATTGCTCTTAAGGTTAAGGTACTATAATTATTGTCCTTTTATTTTTTCCCCCCTCTCCATCTCACTCTTTAAATCTGTATTTTAGCCTTTTAGGATGCTGAGAGACATTTTGAAAATAATTAAATAATTTCATACTTTTACTTCTTTCTTTCTTTTTTTTTTTTTTTTTTTTTTTTTGGATGCTGAGATGAATTTTTGCTTTATAAAGAATAAATTTCTGTTGGTAATGATTGATCTTGTTCTAGAAATTGATGATAATTTACCCCTGGCTTTGCTAATAGAGGGAAATAATAAACTTAAGGTTGAAACTTAACTGAACTAAATTTTATAAATGTTATTTCCTCATCATCACTGCCTTCACAATTGGGATTTTATTTTCTGCTATCTGTTTTAGAAATATACATATATTGATTGGTTTACATATTGGTGTAATTTTAACTACATCTCTCTTTAAATCATTTTCTATTTTGCTAGAATGGCTAACTAATAAACTTAACAAAACTTGTCTGACACTAGATTAAGTTGGGATTATACGCTCCATTTGTTTAGGCTAAAGATATTTTCTTGGAGAAAATATTAAAACAATTTTTTTTTTTTGAAAAAATGATTGGATTTTTGTGTATAATTGCAATTATAAATATTTAATTTCTATCTTTAATTTGCACATAAATTATTAATATCATGTAAAGCACAATGATGATGGGTGAAGTGATGGCAGCAATGGATGTTGTGGGGCAACGATGGACGTGATGGAAATAGTGGTGGTGGTGTAGTTGTGAACTTGCGATGGAGCCAGTCAACAATGTAGGCATTATCCATCGTGTGGTGGTGACGACAGCAATTGTGGTGACGTGATTTAGTGATAGTGGTGTGTGTTCTATCGACTAATATATATATATATATATATATATTTTGTGGTATTGGATACTAGAAAATGTAATACTTAATTTTCACAATTTTTTTTATTGGAACGTTTAAAAAATCAATTAAGTGAAATACTTTTCCTACCTTATAGCTAAAATAATTGAGAACCCTCCTTGGATGAAGTGGTAAGTGAAGTGTGGGGAAACTATTCTAATTAATCCTCGTAGGGAAGGAGATAATTACTACATTTTGGTCATCTTTCATGGCTTTCTCCATAGTTAGGCAAAGACTTCTTGCCGTCTAACTAACCCCTTGTTTGGAATGAGATAATTAATACATTCAAGTCACCTTCCCTACCCTTCTCCAAAATTAGGTAAAAGAATTCTTGCCATTAATTTAGTTGACTACTCCATGTGTATAAATTTGTTTGTTCACTAGTCTTGCCAGGTTAGAATAGCTAGAGTCAGGGTCTGTTTGGATAGAACTTATTTTACTGAAAACTGAAAACACTGTAGCAAAATAATTTTTAAATGTGTAAATAGTGATGTGAGGCACATTTTTAATGAAAAAATGGCTAAAAAGTGAAGTTTGTGAGGCTCATGAACAGTGCACAGGTGCACTGTTCACGAGAGAATAGTCAAAAGTTATGGCTTTAAAAAAAAAAAAAAAAAAAAAAAAAAGAGAAAAGGCGCGGAAGCAAAACGCAGACGCAAACGTGAATCCAAACAGATAGTCAAAGTAGAAATTAAACGTAACTTTTTTGGTGCAATGACTTTTGGGCATTTCCAAATGCAATGTGAATTCATATCAAAACAACTTTTGAAATTTTGAGAAGAAAAACACAATGAATTTAATATTAGATGACTAAGATATGCAAACTTGTGCAATGGAGAAAAATGACTCTTCACAAGTCTCATATAGGGGTAATATATGACTTATATTGGTGGGTTGAATCCCAACAGCCAAGTCAAAATCTGCAGTCAATAAAAAGAAAAAAAAAAAAAGAAAAAAAACTTGGGGGACACGAAGAGAAAGAAATTAGTCACAAAATAAGCAAATTAAAACCCTTCATATTTGTCAAGACAAAGAACAATCCCTTTCACAATATCACAATCTATTAAATAAAGGAAAACCCAAAAAAAGAAAAAGAAAAAGAAAATTGATGAAATTGAAGGGGCATATATGAAAATTGAAAAAAATGGTGTGTAGATTCTTCAAGTACAAGCATCCGACAAAACTAATGGAGATGCGGGAAACCGGAGTGGATCCAATCTAAACTCCACGTTTAAGATAGAATAAAAAAATAATATATATTTTTTAATAAAATAATGTATCTTTGATATTTAAAAAAAAAAAAAAAAGAATTTGGTGGAAGAAGAGGCAGATTCTTAATTCTATGGCAGAGAAATTTGGAATCTAACGGCTGTAAAAGCTTGTCCTTTTTTTAATGTCTGAAAAATAAAAAAGAGCATCTTTCTCTCTCTTTCAATCTGTCCTTTTTATATAATGCTAAATAGTTGAAATCTAAGGCAATATCGAAATTTGGGACCCACAACTATCCAAGATTCCTTATCTCTAAGCCACCCATTTGTGAATATGATAGGTCCACACGCTCTATGGTTGGTGTATAACACGACCCAATCACACGTTATATGGTGTCCCTGCTTTTTTTTTTTTTTTTTGAAAAGATGTGGTATCCCTACTTTTAGGAATGCTTAGCTTCAAAGGTTTATAGTACCTAGGCAACATAAGGTTTTTATTTATTGTATTTATTTATATATTTAGTGCATTGAAAAAAAAAATTTCAATGAATTTTATGGGATGACCTTTTCTTTCCTCCTCCTCCTTAATTTTTTATTATTTTTTTTTATTATTAACATTATCACAACCTTGAGAAAATTCCAAATTTTCCTGTGGGTTTGAATACTAAAATCCTTGTGGTTGGTTTGGATTGACTTATTTGATGATTATTTATATAATGAGAAAGTTTATAGACATAACAAATTTCAAATTTATTGATATGACACTTTGTTAGTGGTATTAAAAAAAAATGGTGTTAATAATGAGTTTAAATGAAAACTAGTAACAATTTGCTAATTTAATTTATATGAAAAATGTTATGATTTTTTTTTTTAATGTATATAGCATTGCTCTTATTTTATTATTATTATTATTTTTTGATGTGATGCTCTTATTTTATTGATATGTTAACAAGTGTGTAAATGCTCCAAGAAGATAATGAATAGTAATAAATATTCCATGATGAGTTGTAAATTTGTAATACACTAATCACATTTAAAAAAAAAAAATAATGATTAATTTATTAATTTGTATACATAAATTCATTGTGGTTGTATATGTTTTTCTAGACACATGCATTGTTTGACTTTATTTTAAAAAATATATGTATAATTTTATTAATAAAATATCAAATGCAATTTAACTTGTGCCCTTAAGAAATTTGTTAAGAAAAATCTTACACCTTAAAAATCTGAAAAATAACTAAAAAGTCTCTCTTTAAAAAAAAAGTAAAATACATTTTTATTCATTACAATAAGTTATAGAGAAGTGAAAGTAAAATACATAAAAGGGTAGTCTAAGAGAATTGCAACAAGAACAAAACAATCCAAAATCCAAAAAGCCTCCTTAATGATAGAAAATGATATGTGGTACTCTCCAAATAATTTTTTTTGTGTACGTTTTATTATAGGTCCCATATTTTTATAAGAAAAGCATCACAAATCATGCTTATCTAAATTCTTATGTACTTAATAGTGATTAAAGATGCTAAATGTTGAAAGATTCCTCGAGTAACTGGTAGAGACTGTAGAAGAGTACATGATTTTTGGGTACAAATAATTGCACAAACTAATATAAATTCAGAAATGCAGAATATGGATTATGGACCATTGAGATGGAGTAGTACTTTTTTTTAGTACTTCTATAAAATTAGGTCCTTTTCCAACTTGATCTAAGGGACAAAACTTGCAGACAAGTCACCGATGCCAGTTCCATTTTCCTTAGAGCAAAGATGACCCAATAAATGGGTTTTGGAATCAACAAAAAAGCTATAAAATAAAATAAATAAAAATTTCTAATCCACCAATTAAGCATAGTTAATGACTCATGAGGTCAGAAAGTTGTGATTCCTTGTGAGATGGAGACCCAAAAACACTGTACCAAGAACATAGAAGAATCTCACTAATTTGTCAAGAAATGCTATAAATTTAAAAAGATATATTTATTTATTTAGAGATTTAAAAGAAAAGCAGGTAAAAAAAATTACAAATTAAACACGTGGTGGAATCTGAATGAACATAGAGACTAGCCTCAATATTCCTCTTTGGTGGTCTTCTCGTTCCCATAAAAGAATATATATGATTCTTGGCCCATCATGGTAGAGATGCGAAAAAGTGGTACAAAATTTTAGATTATTATAAATAAAAAAATTGTTTTTTTTTTCCTTGTTTGACTGTACTAATAGAGCCCTCCATACTTGAACATTATTATTACTGGTTTTTTTAATTGCAAAGTCATATTAAATGGGTAAAAAATCTTTGGGTGAATCAGATTGACCAATCAAATTTATTTCAATCAACTAATTCAAGATTTTGATACTATTCAAGATTTTTCTTGTCATTTCATAGTTATTCAAAAAAAAAAAAATTATAATCTAGGTCTGGATGCGTAGAGTTTGTAAAAGTTGATTCTTAGGGTTCCTGTTGTTGATTTTGTGCTTTTGGGCTAACGGCTTTCTACTTGCTCCTCTTTTTTCTTTTCTCCTCTAACCTCTCTCTCTCTCTCTCTCTCTCTCTCTCTCTCTAAAAAAGCTTGCTTTACCAAGAGTTCAATTTGAGTTCAAGAGGCACACTCTTTCTATAATGATGGCGATGGATCTCATTCTCTTCAAAAGTCTCCCAAGATAAAGTTATTGTAAAGCAAATTATAAAATTTAGGTAGTATTTGGAAAATTATAGTGATTAGCAACATATACATATTTATGTGGATGTATTTATCATTTTAAGCCATATGTGTAGTAATAAGATTAATTGGATTTGAATGGTATGTCTGCTTCTGATAATTCTGTTTTTTTAATTATTAGATCAGTTTTTAGTATAGGTGGGGATTGAACCTCAAATATCTTATTCAACCATCAGAGATTTTACCAGTTGAGCTAATTGGAACCCACAATCTTACTTATATGCAAAAATATCATTAAACGTAAAAGTTATTGGTATTTTATTACTTTATAAAAATGATTTTGTCATTTTCCTTTTTTAAGCCAATGAAGTTTATGAGTTTATCTCAAATACTAATTTTTTACTTTTCTTGTAAGAACAAAGTTTATTTTAATACCTATTAATTTTTCCTATAAAATATTAAAAATGAAAATTACTATATTTAACTCTTTCAAATGTTGTAATTATCAAATTATTAAAAAAAAAATAGTGTTTTCAAATGTAGTTTCACTTTTATAGGGAGTCTATTTTTATGTAGGGGACGTGGGTAAGAACTAAGAAGTATAGGACATTCATGTAATGCAGTCTTGACCATTTTAGCATCACCTCCAAGAACCTTAAAGGTAATTTATTTTAGGACCAATAAACAAAATTGATGGTACCTTTCTAACTTTCTTCTACCAGTGGTCCACTGGTCCTTGCATATCATGTTCATATTTTCTCGAATTATTTCTGAAAATGGAGCAATGTTTTGGTGAAAAAATAAAACCTTATTAGACTATCATATAAAACCTATCTTTTACAATGTTTGAGTCCCATATGCTATCAAATTGTGGTCGCATAAAAGACCATCTCACAAGATATCATCTCACAGTGAACCCGACATTTGATGTTTCAACAATTGTGAATTACAAAAAGTTTTGATAGTGATTACAAAACTGTTTTACCTATAACCATTTTATGCACTCATTAGCAATGGTAAAAGATTATTGGGGTGTGTGTGAGAGCATACTATTGAAGATAATTTCTCCATATTTGAGAGATGTGTCATCCTTACATCAATGCTCACAATTTACCTATTTATCCAACTTTAAAAAAAAAAAAAAAAAAAAAAAAAAAAAAAAAGATAAAGTAGACTTCCACGACTAAAGTTGGATTTAAATTGTATTACAATTTGTGAGTTTTGGTTCATTCAATTGATAAAATATTTTATAATTGAATAAGAACTTAGTTTTGAATTTCGACTACACATTAAAAACTAATTGATATCTTGATCTGATGTAAAAGGTAATTATTTGTGTAAACGTCATAAGTTGAAATCCTATATATCACAATTCATGAAGATGTTACATATTACCTTTGTGACTCATATGTCTCTCTCTCTCTCATTGGTAAGCCAGTTTTTATTTTTTGGGCTCTTCATTTTGGTAAACACTAAATTCATAATTCCAAAGTGAAGAAATGAAACCGATAAGTAAAATAGTTTGTCTGTTTGTTTGTTTTAATATAATTATATATTAATATATACTCATTAGTCATTACTCCATATGCTTTCACATTCTGGACTTCATGAGGCAGCTTCTAGACTTGCCATTAGATTGCTACACGCCATAACTCATAGTCACAGCTGTATAAAAGGGGAATTGCAAAGTGCATGAGATCGGGGCATCCAGTTGACACTCAAAACAGAAATCAAACAAAACTCAAAATCAATTAAACAATAAATAGTCCAAATATTATTTTATTATTCATGAGGCAAAGAACAAAAAAAAATTATTATAAGGATGTTTAAAATTATCACAACTTATTTCGTTTCTGTTCCATCTACTTCATTAGAAGATAAGACCATTATAAATATCAAATAGGATGTAGAAATATAACTAAGGAAATCAAACAGTTTTTGGTTCAAGAATATTGACTCCCATAACATATGTTTGTAATCAATCATAAGGTAAATAGAGTTAAACTCTTAAACTCAATAAATAAAAACCTCGTTTAGAGTTTTTTTTTCTTTGATTAAAAGGTGCATTCCGGCATCTATTAAGGAGGAATCTAATGGTTCTCATTGCATTAGAAAATAACAAAAAAAAAAACAAATATTTATTTAACAGAATTTTGTGAGACTCCTAAAAAAATAGCTAATCAATTACAATAAAAAAAAAAATTCAACTTTAACTAATGCATTGAGACTCAGACAATCATTAACTAGACTTTTTTTTTTTTTTATAATTTTATATAGAGAAAAATCAATATATATATATATATATATATATATAACTTCAAAAAAGCACAACCTTATGCTTTTAACGAAAACATTCAGAAGTCAATTCATTTTCTCTTATTGTAATTATTTATTATTCGAAAAAAGAAAAAGCAAAGGCACATCCCTATAATCCTAAAAAAGATTGTGAAAAAAAAATTAAACTAAATTTTTTTTCTAATAAAATATTTTTCTATTAGGTTCTTTACATATACACACACAATTCTATTACTAACACAATTTTCTTTAAAGATAATATGATAAGATGATAAACTATGAGTGGTAAACCATTTCTTTTACATAGATGTGTCATAAACATTATTTTTACTATTTACAACTCATAATTGGCCAACTTATAGTATATTACAAATTTTTTTTCAATTATATCAGATTTTTTCATATAGAAAATATTAACCTTTAACCTTTAAATTATGAAAAAAGCTTTTGCTACAATTTTTTTTTACAAAAAAAATCTACAAACTGAAATGATGAGTAGTTGTTAATAAATTAAAAAATAATGTCAATGACAAGTTCAAATGAAAACCTGTAAAAATTTGTTACATCATTAATTTGTAAAAATGTAATTTTTTTTTTTATGATAGCATTTTTTTTTATGGAATTTACGGAAGCATTATTGATAAATTATTATAACAATATATTCTCTCCTACAATATTTCATGTTACTTGCAATAAAATCGGAATAGAACTGGTATAAAAAGAATATACCATATAGAAAATCATTAGATACTTTCAAAGTCCATTAGGTTGACATGGTACACTCTCCTCTCGTATTTACGATGGACCCACTACAAATTTTACCAACCAAACAAGATTACTTCAATGGCATTTATAGGTCAGAAAGAGAATCAAAGAAAACAAAGAGAGAATCAAAGAAAATTACAAGGGTAGTATAGAAATTTTAAGACAAAAAGGAAAAATAGTACAAAACCTAATTACCATTTGTTGTGGTGGATGATATACGCGACGACACGAAAAAGTGGACTTTATAAAAACCCGTAGAAACTCGACGATTCTTTTTCTCTCTTCCTCTTCTCAACAAAACCAACAGAATCTCCGCGTAAAAATTCTCGGTTTCATTTTTTTTTTTCTTTTCCATTACCCACTTTTTCTCTATCTCCAAACACAAGATTTTTTTTTTTTTTTTTTATCCAAACACAAGATTTTTTTTTTTTTTTTCTCTTTCACTGTATTAGAAATATACCTATATATACATATATGTATTTATCTGTGTGTTTGTATTATATATATACACACAGATCCTTAGCCTTTCTCTCTATATTTTGCTCGGTTTGTTGAAGAAAATCCATAAGAGAGAAAGAAGAACAGAGAGATATAATTACAAGAGAGATATAGAAAAAGGAAGTGAAAGATCGGGAGATGGGTTCGGTTCCACCGGAGCTGAGCTTGGATTTTGCGCCGAGTTTTGTGCCGAAAACGATCACTGATTTTCTCAGGGAGGTATCGATGATCGGTAGCTTGTCGGAGAGAGCGTTGAAGCTCGATGACTTCGTGAAAAGATTGGAGGAAGAAATGGGGAAGATCGATGCGTTTAAGCGCGAGCTTCCACTCTGCATGATTTTATTGAACGATGGTTGGTTTTGAATATATTTGTGTGTGTGTGTTTTTTTTTTTTCGATAAATTTGGTTTTTTGAGAAATGGGTTTTTTATTTTAGATGATTTTGATACATGGGTTTTGTTCATATTTTTGTTTTTTTTGTTTTGTTTTTTTTTTACTTGATTTGGACATGGGTTTATGGGTTTGGGTGATTATTTGATTAATGGTTTTTTCGTTTTGTTGTGTTTCTTCTGTATGAAATTTCATCCAATTTTGGAAATGGATATTTGGATTCCAGTTCTGAGACGGGTTTTAATTTTTGAACATGTTAGTCAATGATTTTGTGTAAAATTTTTAACTCTTTTTGGTGTGTGTTTTTGCAGCGATTTCAGTTTTAAAGGAGTCAATGCAATGCTCTGTGCCTAACGAGGTTCAACCAGTGTTGGAGGAGTTTATACCACTGAAGAAAGATTGTGATCAAGATGAAGAAAACAAGAAAGAAAAGGATTACAAGGATAAGAAGAACTGGATGAGCTCTGTTCAGCTGTGGAACACTGAGGATTACTCCTCTACTGATTGCACCAAATCTAAACCTAAATTGGATACAAAGGTATATAATGGAAAAAATAAGTGGAATATTATAACTTCATAGACACACAAAGTAACTAGGAATTTATCAAATTAATTAATAATATTGAGACAATCTGATTGAAAGTAATAGAGGAATTGATGTTTTATTATTATTTGGCTATGGCAGAAAAGTGAGGAAGAAGGTGTCTTAGGAAGTGAGGATCCATTCCAGTCTAGTAGAAATAGAAATGGAGGCAGGGCATTTATGCCATTTAAGGCCTATCCGGGTTTTCCAGTGGCGAGGAAAGAGGAGAAGGAGGAATTGCCAGTACATGGACTTTCTTTGCTTACTCCGGGGATTAACAATCCAAGGGAGGAATCAGGCTCTAATGGTTTGAGAACCAGCTGTGGCAAATCTGTTTCCTCCTCTGCTCCTAATGCTATTATACGGAGTGGGGCACAGCAGTCGCAGCAGCAGACGGCTAGGAAACAGAGGAGATGCTGGTCACCGGAGTTGCATAGGCGATTTGTCAATGCTCTGCAGCAACTTGGAGGCTCACAAGGTTTGACCCTGAAACTAAAATCAAAGTTCAAGATGACAATTTGGAAACTTTTTGTTTGAGTGTTGTTTTGGTTGAGTCTAGAGTTCCACAAATACGCGAATTGGACTTTAATTCTTGGTGTTGGATAACATTTTTTTCTTACAATTGTTGAATGTGCAAAAACAATTGTAAGAGCAGGACTAGTGCTATTTCATTTTGTTCCTCTTGAGGTCAACTTTATCTCAAAGATGGATATTTTAGATATAGAGCACAGTTGTGGTGTTGTGCTTTTCATCAACATGATAAGATATGAAATTGTATTATAAGGATAATGATTTATAGTGAAGAGATACAGAATAGGGAAATAGTGGTTGTTGCAGATCATCTATGAATCTGCTGAAAGTCTTACTGGTATATCAAATATAGCTGTGATAGATTGCATTACCTTACTTTTGATATCAAAGGGTCTAATTTGAACTTTCCGTATATTTTGCAGTGGCTACTCCAAAGCAAATTAGAGAACTGATGCAGGTTGATGGGCTCACCAACGATGAAGTTAAGAGTCATTTACAAGTAAGTTCTTAATTTTCTTTCTGCCTTTCTTCTCTGTTCGTTACTTGGAAGAATGAGGAATAAATTAATCGCAGGAGGAAGTCCAGAATTTATGTTTCCATTACCTCATTTTTTTCCAAGAAATTAAGGCATTCTATAAGGTTGATATTTTGAATGGAACTTGATTCCAATGATCACAATTGATTGAAGGTTTTTATTGTTCTTGCAGAAATACAGACTTCATACTCGAAGGCTTCCAAATTCTACAGCAGCTGCTCCTGCAAATCAATCTGTTGTTGTTTTAGGGAGTTTATGGATGCAAGATCAGTATGGTGACTCTTCTAAGGCTAGCAGTTCCCAGTCTGGTTCTCCCCAAGGTCCCCTGCACTTAACTGGGAACACTGGAGGGACCTCCACCACAGGTGGTGACAGCATGGAAGATGATGAAGATGCAAAATCTGAGGGCTATAGCTGGAAAAGTCACACTCAGAAACCTGGAAAAGCTGATGTATAGAGTTCATCCACCATGAAATTTTTGCAGATAAGACGTATACATGGGAGGAGCTAATTACTATATAAGAAAATTACACTATACATAAATGAGAAGGATCTTGAGAGGCTGTGAAATTTTGCAGGATTAGCTTTCCTTCTGTCTCAAATTTGAGTTGTTATTTTATTGCGGGATTGGTAAGAGAATTCTGAACAAATCCATGTGTGCACGGAAGAAACAAGGCCATTGACCCATATCGTAAATCTCTTAGTTACCTAATACTTGTTATGAATTTTAAAGTTAGAATCTTAGCTTGGACTTTTCTCTTATTCCCTCAAACCTTTGTTTCTGCAGATCCATTGTCAATGGATAATAGTAGGTCGACTAATTGTTTCCATATTGTAGGTCCTTTGTTCATTCTAGGGGAAAGTGTTTCTAGCTCATCATGCTCTCATCTTTGAATTTAAGTAATTGGAAATCATTTCACCAAAATTTGTTAGAATCTTTTCTGTTATGAGAATTTTGAGAGCTCCTATCTGGAATCCATTTGAGAGTTAAGATTGGTACGACTCTCATATGAGGAGAAAACCATAAGTTGAGCCCCATGAGGTTGCCAGAAAAACAGAGGAGAGAAAAAGAAAAGTTGATATCCTTCAAATATTCCACCACCAATAATAAATGTAAAAAGTCATTTTTAGTTCCCTCTCACTTTTCCATTTACAGGACTGGCTCAACAAGTCATGTACTTCATTTTAAGATGGCAAACAATCTCTTCAGTTCTGCATAGATTTTTCTCAGGATTTTGTCTTCCTTGGAATTCCAGACCCGAATCAAGGAATTAATAGGAGGAAGGTTAACCAATTCCTTAACCTCAGATTATTGGCTGGTCCATCTAAAATGCTTTCAAGTTTATTATTATTATTTGGATAATTTAATAATTACAACAATAACGGAGGAGAGATTGGAACCTTATTTTTCTCATAAAGGAGAGCATATAGTGCTATTGAGTTAAAGATTCTTGGCAAGATGCTTTTTAAGTTAGTTGTGATGTAGAATGGAATTTGATATCAGCAAGATTGTTGCAATTTCGGATCGTTGGGGCAGTTTTCTTTTGAATGTTTGGTGCAAATGAATCCAATGTGTTGTACCCTGCACTATGATTGAATTAAAGTTGCTTTCCTTGGCACTTGAGCTTGTTTTTATTTGTTGCATGTTAAATTTTATCAGCATGATCTTTCGGGCATTATTCTGTCTTGTAATGTTACTATTGTGTTTAGTGGAATGAGTAGAAACGTGTTTTAATTAAATGATTATTCCAATATTCGAACTTCAATTGGTGGGGTATAGTGTTTTTGTCGTACAAGAAAACAGGACAAGATCCGGACTTATCTCTGGGAGAATATATTTGGGTTTATTCCTTTAATTGTTGTGGTTATCTTCAACCTTCTGGAATGGGATTTTTTTTTTCTTGTATATTTAATGAAAAGTAGACAAGTAGATGTTGACATGATCCTTTCAATTTAGCTAACTCTTGGCATTTCATTAATTGTCAATAAGGGCTGTTTGGTGAACAAGATTTCTCAATTCTCATCCAAAACCAATATGACATAGTCCTAGGTACACATTGCATAAGTTTGCAGTAATGCGAGAAGGTTCAAGAATGAATCAGTAGATAGCCATTGAATATCAGAGAAATGTAATGTTCACAACAAATTCAAAGTAGTAAATTGTTACTAGCTGTTATTGGTAGGTAAAAAAGTAATTTCAGTTGAGGTTTCAAATTAGAATCAACAAGTTATTGCTTATAATTTGTTGTGAAAGTGTTCTAAAAATGTTGAACATGTAGCATTTCTCTGTTTATTGAGTCAATCTTCTTTTCATTATTTAATGACTTCCACTCATATGTAAACCAAAGCTTGACTCTTACTATATTGAGAAAATTGCTCATTTGATAAACAAAGTACATGAATATCAACAGGTTTGTGCACTTAATAACATTATCACATTATATGGTTTTGAACCTGCTGACCCAATTATGTGGTCTCCAAACAGCCTCTTAATTCTTCACAAAATGTTCAAAACCCAAATATCATCCTTTTACCTAACCCAGTCATATCCCACTAAGAAAACACAATCAGTTGTAATGTTTATCTGGGTGCATGACAAAATAGTCACTCTCACAAGCAAAATAATAGAGAGAATCTTGTAGACAAGATTATAATGAAGGAGCCCACTTTGATAGGTCCACTTTACATATGGTATTTGTTTGTTTGGTGAAAATTGAGTGTGAAAATGATGGAACCTCTCATCAACTTCACTTCTTTCTCTATATACATAGGGTTAATTTATTTTATTTTATGTTCAAATCTGATAAGTATTCCCTTTCTTTAATTGGTAGATAGATAAGAGAACTAGAATACTACTAGAGGATAGAATATTTTTATTTTTTTAGCAGCTAAGCACATTGGCTAGTCACATGGTAGCTGAAGCAAAATATATGCAATTGGTCCCACAATGAAGACCATTCCTATTTAAGATTCCTTCAAAGACCAGCCAGAGATAATGATCCCTTTTGATTGCCATGGTATAATTTGGAAATTTATATTAAACAGAAACACTACCCAAAAGGACATGTGTAATTGTGTAAAAAATCATTACCAAGGGGACAAATGTAGAAGAGAGTTCTCAATTTTGGTGAATAGGCCAACCACGCTAACATATTTTCAAATATTTTTTCCCCTCATGAGTTCTACCTGGGGAGATATTAAATTATATATCTATTAAAAAAATTGCACCTCTTAGAACCAAAAATAAAATAACCTTCTGACCAACAATTCTTGTTCACAGCTATTATGTTAAACCTTATCTTTCTCTGGTTGACAATTGACAATTAGAACTTAGACAACTTTTACCAATTAATAAGAGATTTTTCTAAACAAAACTTGTCTTCTCTAAAATCATGTGGAAGTGTGGAACCAATCTATTCATTCTTTGATGTGCACTTCTTTCATCTTTTGATAGTCATATTGAGATCTTTGAGCCTAGATTTCGATTTCTTTTTTCCCCACTATGATGTGTTCTTGTTTATTTCAATTTTCAACAACCCTGTTTCTCTTAAATTAGATGGGATGCACGTTTCAAAATTTAGTTTTTTTTTTTTTAGATGAATGAGCAATTTATTTCAAAAGGATTGAAAAGTCATACACAAAATTTAGTCTTACAGACTACAATTTGTATATAAAATATGTATTGTGTTAGGTTTTAAGAAATTAGGAACTAATGTATTAGAACTTCATTTTATAATGTTGGCAAACCATGATCAAAACGGTTTTAATCTTATTTAGTCTTGCTCAAAGTATGTGTTTTTATGTAAAGTTGAAATCGAGTTACTGTAGGATTTATTGTATAAATTTGCCTGGCTCGATTAATCAAGAATTAGACTTGATCGATTGAAAGTCGTTTAGATTGTTTTTTCTGCAGAATTTCCAATTCAGCTCAAGCCCGTTTGATGTGTAGGGTTTTATGTTTTGTCTTAAGTATAAAAGAAAAAACCCTATCCATGTTTTGAAGTAGTTTTTTATGCTGTGTGTGTGTCTATGTGAATATTTTGTGAGATCTAGAGGTGTTTGCCTCTACACATACTTAGGGTTATCAAGAATCAAGACTATGTCAAGAACTTAATGATCGATTCAGTTGCAGACTTAATGATGTGTTCTTGTTTATTTCAATTTTCAACAACCCTGTTTCTCTTAAATTAGATGGGATGCACGTTTCAAAATTTAGTTTTTTTTTTTTTAGATGAATGAGCAATTTATTTCAAAAGGATTGAAAAGTCATACACAAAATTTAGTCTTACAGACTACAATTTGTATATAAAATATGCATTGTGTTAGGTTTTAAGAAATTAGGAACTAATGTATTAGAACTTCATTTTATAATGTTGGCAAACCATGATCAAAACAGTTTTAGTCTTATTTAGACTTGCTCAAAGTATGTGTTTTTATGTAAAGTTGAAATCGAGTTACTATAGGATTTATTGTATAAATTTGCCTGGCTCGATTAATCAAGAATTAGACTTGATCGATTGAAAGTCGTTCAGATTGTTTTTTCTGCAGAATTTCCAATTCAGCTCAAGCCCGTTTGATGTGTAGGGTTTTATGTTTTGTCTTAAGTATAAAAGAAAAAACCCTATCCATATTTTGAAGTAGTTTTTTATGCTGTGTGTGTGTCTATGTGAATATTTTGTGAGATCTAGAGGTGTTTGCCTCTACACATACTTAGGGTTATCAAGAATCAAGACTATGTCAAGAACTTAATGATCGATTCAGTTGCAGATTCAAGAGCTTAAAGACACACAAGCGAGAGTGTTTGTACTTGCTGGGAAGTAGTCTGTGAACTCGGCGCTGTCACGTTATCGTGGTAGGAAGTTTCCTACTTGAGGTAGTAATAGGATATTAGTGGTCTAAGTCGCTATTGTGTAAACTTCAATTCTTTCATAGTGAATTCGGTTTACCTTAAGAATAGCTAGGTTAAATCCTCTTTAGGTTTTTTACCGATTTGGTTTTCCTAAGTCATCATATCTTTGTATTTTTTATTTTTCACACTTTACATTGATATGATATATTTGTGTTAACTTAGATTTGATAATTTGACTAAGTAATCACTTTACTAATTAACTAGGTTAATCTAGTTGTGTTTTAAGGGGTTTAAAAACGTACACATTGTATATGTACATTTACCTTTAAACTTCAAACTCCTAGATTGATCCATCTTCTATTAAAGAACTACCATCATTAATGCAAAGACAGCATTCTAAAGTTTGAACCCAAAACCAGAACTTTCTCACTTATCTTGATTGTCTAAGTTGCAACGACCTGTAAGTGTATTTCATTTTTTCTGTTCTATGCACACTGGTCAATACCATAGTACTCTTTCAGTTAATTCTCTGTATCTTTTTACTTCGATTGACATCTTTTAGAGCCTTTCATACGATATGACCTATAGGTTGTTGATTAGAAAATAGGACATAAGAAAAAATAATGCTCGGGCCATAGGAATCTTGCAATTAGACAATCTCAATTTCTCACTAAATCCTAGCTTGGACCTACAATGGTTGTACCTAGGTCCTTCTTTGTTGTCTGAGAGACTGAGTGACGAATTTCATTTCAAACTGCATTGGCAATTATTGGGCTACTTAGGTAAATCTCAAGTAGGCCCAGAACTATCTTAACAAATCTACACCCTAGACTTGCACAAGAGGAAGATAGGAATATTTAGGCCTCTCAAACCGTTGGAGTCAGGTTGGTTAATTAGGTTCAGATTAGAAACGGGTTCAGGTAAAAAATATGGGTCATCTTAAATGAGTTGTGAATGGGTTGGATTGATTAGATTATGGGTTGACCCCTATTTTTTCACATGCAATTTTTATTTAAAAAAAAATTATATTGTCTTTATTTTTTTGTTACTACAAATAAGAGAATAAATAACAAAATACTCAAAATATGATAATTAAATAATGCATAAACTCTTAAGTTTATTTTACACCGTTCAAAGTTCACTAATGATATTATCACCATAAAAGAAAATAAAATAAACGTAGTGGACTGTATCATCAAGTGCGTGGCAGTAGTATGAGAGAACTAAGATGATGAGATTTGAGAGTGAGAGTGAGAAGTAGAGACAAAGACAAAATCATTCCAAGCATTTAGTTTTTTTTTTTTTTAATAAAAAAAATAAAAAAATAGCGTACTAAACTATTAGGCTTGTGTGTGAAAGAAATCACACTCTGTTGGTGTGATGTCCCATTTGGTCTAATTCATTAAAAAGAATAAAATTGTTTCAAAAATAGGTAAACCCACGTGACAGCTTGATCCGGCCCATTTTAAATTTGGGTAAAAAAAAAACTTGGGTTTAGATTAGGTGTTTTCCTTTGGACTTGGGTTTAGATTAGGTGTTTTCGAGTTAGGTTAATGAGTTTAGGTCCAATTTTTTTTCAGTCTAAGAATATTAAACATTGATCCACAACTCTTGTTGGATGATTCTCTTTAGCACAAAAAGTTACACCTAGTGTATCTCTATAAAAGTTACACCTTTTTATAGCCATTGATTTTTATGAGATCTAACAGTTAAAAATACACCACTTAAACATGTTATTAATATAGAGGCATTAAATGCCAAATTAGCTAATTTTCCTTGAAAACCTATCCATGTTCATCGTTCCCAACACTTAATACTTTTCCTTTTTATTTTTAGAGATGAACTTAATCCTTTTCCTTTAAAGTCTCCGCCAGTACACCAACTTCTTTAAACAAATCTCATGATTCTGTTACTGCAACCAAATTTATGTGAGTGATATAATGGGTTCTAACTTCTAATTCAAGAATCACAGCGAAGGAAGGATCATTTCTTGGAAATTTTGCAAAGTTTCTATTCTCTACCCTCTTCTTAAACATTGGAATTCCTAGGTTTTTGGTGGTCGTCACTTCGGTGGTCAAATGCAAAGAGAGAAAGAGAATAACACAAATTGTCCTCCATTGATGCAACTATTAATATTAAATTATTAATTTCGTGCAAATCCCTTTGTTTATCTTCCTTATTTCTCTTTATTTATCCATCACAATTTTTTTATGGGATTTATCCATCACATTTGGTGGACCATAACCAACTGTAACCTTTGTCCTTTGCTTACCACCTTCCCAGACTACCCCAAATTTTAAGAAAACCATAGCTAGATCGATACTTGCCTTACCTAATGAACCCAACGAAATTGAACTTAAATCCCACCAATTTAATAAGTAAATCTCACCGGTCCAAATGAAGTTCGGATACTTGTAAATGTTTTTTTTTTTTTTTTTTGGGGAAAAATTGTAAATGTAATTAATAAGGAGAGAGATAATGAAGATACTATTAATTAGGTAAGTATTTAATAGTGATGTAAATAATATTGTTTTATTTCTAACCGTTAGATCTCATGAAAATCAATGGCTATAAAAAGGTGTAACTTTTATGCAGTTACACAAGGTGTAACTTGAACCCATCTCTACACACATATATAGAATATCTTTCACATATGAAACTTATACATATGCCAAGAGAGTAATGTAACTCAACTAATACATCTGGGTATTTCTAACAAAAAAGAATAGAATTTAAATCCCGCATCTCCTTGTAACTATTGAATTATAATAATAATAATAAATAAAAACTCACACATATAAATCCCATATATAGAAGAGTGTGACTGTTTTACCACCCCAAAATGCATTTTTTATAGTCGAGAAAGTTTAGGGATGCAACAAAATGTCATAACATTTTCATATCATCTTTGTTTTTAGTTGTAGTTTATTTAATTTTGTCTTAACCTATAATAGATTGATGTTTCAGCTGTCATGAAATTGTTATGAGATTTTGTTGTGACTATAGAATAATTCTATGTAGTTTATGGTTGTCAGAATTGGGTGTTGAATCAATGGTTGTCAAAATTGGGAGTTGAATCATAGCATCGTACAAATTTTTCAAAATAGTAGATCCCCTTAGGTCAATGGATTGTACACTTGTCAAACAAGTAATATCTTGTCCCAACGAAATACATGTTACATAATTCGGTTGACCAAAGTGACCACAGCAAGATTTTAGGGGAGAGAGAGCAAAAACTAGCCTTTTGGTTTTGTAAGCAAATCCTAACCTTAAAAAACCAGTCAAAACTCAAACCCACAGGCAACGGTCATGTGTAATAAAACAGTCCCCTCGTTGAAACATAGATGCCCCCGTATATTGGCGCGAAAAGTGGCATCTATGTCAAAAAGTACAGACAGTTACAAAATTTCAGGGGGGAGAGAGAGAGAGAGAGAGAGAGAGAATAAACAAAGATTGAAAGACAAATCTCTGGATGAGAGGTGAAAAAACTAACACATAGAAGAAAATGGCACAAGCACAACCTGAGAAAATCCAAGACAGTACAGAAAAGGAAATGAAAATGAAAGAAACAAGCAGTGTATCATTCAGATTCAATGCCCAGGCACCTGAATTTGTGCCAAGATCACAGACCCATATGCCTATCTCGGGTTATGTCTATCCATGCTTCCACTTTCTTGGTGGGACTGCTGGTTGTGGCTCTAATTTGTTCTATGTTGGGGACCAAGACCCTGCATGTTTGATCTCCAACCACAATGTTGTGCCACCCAGTCTCTCCAAGAACACCCAAACTAATGATCTTCAGCAAAAGATCAACAAACAGGTGATTAGTTTGAACATGATCTTGCATAGTCTCATTTATGTGAAACTATTGTTGCATGTGTGTTTATTGACAAATTATCAATTGTTTCAAATTAAGCTGCGAAAATAGGTTTGAATTCAATTACACTTGCTCATATATTATGATAAATCACCAATTGTTCCAAAAGCCTAAGCTATTAGGAAATGGTTAATTTAACCCCTTAGCCATATTCTAACATTATATCTTTTGAATAAGTTATATGACAAGTAAAGAATTAGTCATGCTTTTTTCTTGATCAAGTTAATAAATCCAATGTAGTTTACCACCCAGAATTGTGGCCTAGTGGTTAGGGAATGTGGTAGGCCATTAGTTAGAACCTTCGGGCAGGGTAATGCCATAACATTGATTCAGCTTGAGGATTTGCATGATACGCTTGAAATAACCGGTGATCTGAGTGGGGTTGAAGTAGTAGGGTCGTGGCTCAACCTACCTGAGGAGTGCCTGCGGCCCTTTTATCATCTAGGCCCCTTAGGCATTGATTCCTGGCAGGTAGAGAATCTACTGTGATCAAGCCTAGATAGGATTGCCACAACTATTCTTCCATCACCCTTTTCATTTAGGGGGGAAGAAAAACCAATGCACATTTTAGATATGCGTGTTTATTCAATATTTTGTTGATTTGTCATGAATTTTAATGTTTAAAAAAAAAAAAAAAAAAAGGATTGGACACAGCCCAAGTTAGGCCAAGCTATCCTGTGGCATTCATGATTTAAATCTTGTTGAGTTATTCGCATTTTGAACTTAAGATTGTCAATTTGAAAATGAAATCTTGACAGTGAAGATCAGCTTTTGATAAACTTATTTCATATGTGGCAGCATCATTATCTGATCTTCTTGGGCATTTCTATCATGCCTACGGCTTTTCCACATTCTAGTATAGTTGGCCCTTTCAGACTAAACTGATGTAAATCCATGTACCATTTCCGCACATATGCACCACCTATAATAAGTGTGAGGCAAATCTGATGAAAGTTATCTAAAAAAAACTAGAGCTTTTTCTTCTGGCAAAATCAATAGTATTTAGACAACCTCTTCACCACAGGTATTTTTCCAGACATTTAAACTTCAAATCTTTAATGGACCTTGTCCAAATGAGATGAGATACTCATTAAAAATATTCTTGGCAGGGGACTAATCTGTAGTTTCGCTTTTCCCATGTAGGAAACCTGCTATGCAGGAAATCCATTTATAAAATCAAGGTGTACAATTTTGGGAGACAAATGTTTCTTATTTATGCCCCCATTGTTGGAATGCCAAGCAAATATTGATGTTTTCTACTTAAATGTTTTAAACCTTCTTTTCATTTAGGGGTGCTCAGCATTCCTTGACATCGAGGCAACATCCTTTCAAATTTAGGTTCTAATATATTTTGTATATTCCATATTCTCATTGACACACTTCCCCTCCTCCCACTTACAAGTCTTATCTAGATTTCTCAACCAATTCCATGACATAATATGTTTGCTCTACATATTTTCTATTACCTTTCAGTTACTTCCCTCCAGCTACAGACCGTTGATTATTGCTACTTTTCCTGCTATTGAATCCTCCAACCTGAAGCATTTTCTGGCATACCATGTTTCCTTTTGATGTGACAATTTTAAACAATGACGTATTGTTTAGTGCAAGCTCCTATTGTACTTTTTACACCTTTCAAAATTTTGAGAATGGTTTCTGTTTATATAACAGGTGGAATACCAGTTCAGCGATATGAGTCTGCTTGCATATGATGCTTTGGCAAAACACATAAATAAAGATCCTGAAGGTTATGGTAAGGATCGTGGAATAGTACTATTTGTATATAGATTCAATTCAAAAATAATTCTCATTCTTGTGTTTTGTCTTCATGACAGTTCCAATTTCTGTTATTGCTTCCACAAAAAAGATCAAGTCCCTTGTTAGTAATAACTCTGTACTTGTCCAAGCACTGCGGTCCTCTTCAAGGCTTGTATGTCTTTGGTCAACTTCAAAATTTCTACTTGTTAATATATATTATATTAAGTAAAGCTTGTGTAATTTTTCTTTAGTGCGGTCTTTCAATACACATACTCTTTGTATG
This sequence comes from Quercus suber, assembly GCF_002906115.3. Lineage (NCBI taxonomy): Eukaryota > Viridiplantae > Streptophyta > Magnoliopsida > Fagales > Fagaceae > Quercus > Quercus suber. The sequence continues at coordinate 106,810 of NW_027070102.1, forward strand.
ATGCATGCAAGGTTGTAAGTGATGATGGCAAGAAGGTTAGACGTAGAGACCCTTTCACTGAGAGAGCCAAAGAGGAGTTACAGGTAAGCACTGTTAGACTTCCTATAATGAGGGAAACTATAATTTTTAGATGGTTTTTCTTGTAATGGTTCTTTGTCTTGCAGTCTCGTACTATTGTTGCAGAGAATTTGCCTGAAGATCACTCTCATCAAAACCTTGAGAAAATATTTGGTGTGGTTGGAAGGTTGGGTCTGTTGATTGTATTTTATTTCTCGTCTGGTTTTTTTACTTGTGAAGAAAGTCTTTGTGGCTTATTATGGTTACTGTGTCACTGTGCAGTGTGAAAACAATTCGAATATGTCATCCACAGGAATCCAATTCTTCCCGCTCCAAATGCGATTTTTCAATTAGTAACAAGGTAGACAGAATGAATTAAGCCATTTTGTTCTTATAGGCAAGAGATTATCCCAAAAGTTTTTCTTACATTATTTGTCCGAATTTCTTTTCTTTTTAGCTCCATACACTTGTGGAATATGAGACTACAGAGAGAGCTGAAAAAGCGGTATGAAAAAATCATGAAGAAACTTAATATACAAACTTTCTAAGTTCATTACTATCCTTGTAACAGCATTAATAACTTGTCAACTTCACCAGGTTGAGAAATTAAATGATGAAAGGAACTGGAGAAAAGGGCTTCGAGTAAAGTTGCTGCTTAGACGCACGGTATGTCTAATTAATTACTAAACTAGTTCTCCTTGTAGCTTCTGACTTCTTTTATCACTATGCTTCTGTATTGAACAAATTTCATTACTTCGATTGTAATGATGTCCAGCCAAAATCTGTTCTAAAGAGCAGAAAGTCAGACTTTGATTGTGTTTCAGAGGATGATGAGAAGCCACCTCCTGAATCCTCTGAAGATTCCTTGCAGCCAAAAAACATAGATTCGGCCATTGAGAGCAATGTAAGTGTCCTCGCTTTTATAACTAATCATATTGTAGAATTTTTTATGCATAAAACAGACTCTATGATCTTCTAAATGACGAACACTATAGGGAGTCATTTTTTGGCATATAGGCTCACTATGTGCACCCCATTCATCTCACCAAGCTAAATTTTCAAACAAATTAGTCTTTTCATAACTTGCACACTAAGGAAGGTGCACCATTGGCCTAATTTGATTGTCTTGATACACTTTCCCTACAGACAAAAATAATTACTTATTAAAAAGAATGTCTGCTATATTATTAGGGTGAGGAAAATTCAGTTGGAACAAAGAAAGGATGGGCTCAAGGACGTGGAAAGTCCCGGGGACGTGCTCAAAGCCATATTGGACGTGGCCTAAATGCCTTATCTCCACAACTGTGCAGCAGTGGTGTTCATTGTGAAGCATCTGCCAAACAGGCTTCCAAGGGCCCAAGAATGCCAGATGGGACAAGGGGTTTCACTATGGGACGAGGCAAGCCATTAAGTACTGCAGCTCTAACTAGTTCGTCAGCTCTAACTGGTTCACCTTGAGTGATTGGTGGTGCTCTAATTTTGATTTTGGTCTATTAGTTAAGATAAAGTGGCTCTATATTTTCCCAGAATAGTAATTGAGAAAGTGGGATTGGTTAAGTAGCCAATAAGATGTGGATTGGTTCATAATTTATTAGTTATTCGAAAATGTACATAGTATGGTATGCCAGAGTTGCTGGCAACTGACAATGATTGAATGTAATTTGTTCACAGTTTTTTCCTAGCAGGTCGTTTTCTATGAGTTTGTTGGTTTAGGTTCAGGACTCAACTTTGTCTATTATTGAAGGATTTGCTTAAATAATGCAATTGAGGGGTTCATCTCCTTTAATTTCACTTTCTCTCTCATCTTGTTTTATTATTATTTTATTTTTTTACAGATTTTTTTAGCTAAAAAGTGATTAAATCTATGTTTGGTAAAGACTTTTCTTTTAACTTTTTAGTTAATTTGTTTACATACAGCTTGTTAAGTTAAAACCTTACTTTTTGTTTTTTTTTTTTTTTTAATTATACGCAAATGTGCATATCTAAAAAATGGGTACCATTCCGTATTAGATCAAAACTTAAAGTTTCTAATTAAAAAAATAATAAAACTTGATTGAACAAGAGGGTGAACTTGGTCTCCAATCCAATTGCAAAGTCAGTGAAGAAAAATTGCAATGTAACTCACTAGCTAACAATATTGATGAACTTCTTTAGCAAAATATATATATATATATATACATATCAAATTGACAATAATATACATGTGGTTTAGCATTGTTCTAAGTTTAGAAGGTGGTAATTCAATTAAATAGAAAAAGTAAAGATTATTTTCATTTTCAAGGGCCAAGTCGGTTTCACTTAGCTTAAGTGATAAAATATCAGGTCTTCGAATAAAGGATTTAACATCAAATCATGCCTAAAGCAAAATATATATATATATATAAAATAATAAAACACATTTGTATCTTGCCTTGACTATTTATAATAAAAAATGTATTACGCAATCGCTGACAAATTATTAAAAAAAAAAAAAAAGAAATTAGGAATTTAAAAGAAGTGAGTTCGAATGCAATTGCAATGAAGTGATCATTGTTCTCAAAAATAAAGGAAGAAGAAACAACACATCAAGATAAGCGTCCTTCAAGTTTGAAGCAAGAGCGACGCATGGCTTACACCATCAAGCCTCAAATATAAAAAAAAGGTTGGCATTTCTTTTCTTTTTTTTGCTGAGAAAAAAAAAGTTGACATTTCAAAGAAGAGGATAGACAATACACACATTTTGCTTGTCTATCCTGTAATGTACTTTTTGGATTAAGTCTGGCCTCAAATGTAGATGTCTGATTATGTTAATGCAAGCAAGTATTTGGAGACTTGAAACTTTGCAATTGTATTTGGAAGGTCAATGTGCCCTTAAAAATTTGCAATTGTATTTGGAGACTCTTGCATGACAGCCTGCCTACCTTCCTAACTCTAAATCATAGGGGGATTGTTAATGTTGGTCTGTGCCCTCTTTGTGATTCTGATGAAGAATCATCCGCTCATGAGCTCATCTCTTTCTTAATTGCTCTTTCTCTAGGGCTTGCTGGTATGAATCCCAACTAGCTATACAGTCCTCTGAAATTGGTTCTGTTTCTGTCCAGCAGTGGATTAGTAGAACAATACTTGATCATAACAGATTGGAGGAGGGAGATATGAGATATCTGCAACTTGTCTTCACTCTCATCTGGTCTATATGGAACCACAGAAATAAAGTGGTGTATGAGGGTTTAAAACCGGATCCTTTGAATGTAATTTTAACCTCTCAAGCTCTTTTTTGCAGGTATCATGAAGCATTTGCTAATCACAACAATGCTGACAGAAGAAATGGTACTCATCAGGCACAGGATCAGAGATTGGCTGGACAATGGGATCTCATTATCAAGATTGCTGGTGTCAGGAAAAAACAAGTCAGGAGAAGTGCTTAACTCTTATGAGGCTCAAAACATACAGGTAAACATTGTGTTCAGAGGCTTCCACAACAGTGCTGCAAAATCAGCTTATGGTGCCTTATTGGAGGCTTTGGTAGAAGCTGCAATCCTAGCTAGGAGATATGGTTTCAGCCACATTTTGTTCCTGAGCAGCAGTAAAAGGCTTGTCCAGCAGTTCAATGGGGATAGTAGTCCAACTTGGCAGGAAAGAACCTTTTTTGCAGATATGTGTCCTTTGAATCAGCTTGGCTTAGTCTTTAAGTACCTTTTTGTACCCTCTTTTGTTGTTAACAATGTATATAACAGAGCTGCCTTGGCTACCAGTTCTCCTATACACTATAGCTGGCCTACGCCACAAACTGTGTAATCTTTTTCTTATGATGTTATCAAAAAAAAAAAAAAAACATGCAAGCGAGTTTCCTTTCAATGTCTTATTAGTTTTCATTCATGCAATTATCCTTATATTAGCATCAAATTATATTTTCTTTGTGTTAATTGTTTAGCTCGAAGGGAAAAGCTAAAGTCACAAACTATTTTATAAACTGCTGATGCGATGGGCGATTATTGGTAAGTAAAAATGTTATGTTAGGGTGGTCGGTCTAATTAAGAATCAATAAAAATTTATCACATCAACAATTTATAAAAATATTGTAAAATATGATGATACACAGAAAATTAGTAGGCTAAATGCTCTGGGCTTTAATGGGCTTGAGGTTGCTTGAAAGGCCTGAAAAGAAAGAAGCACAAGATCAAAGGTGACCGAAGTGAACCGGCCAAGAACTCTCCAATGCTTAAGTTAGTTTTTCCTCTTAAACTCAGGAATTCCAACTCTACAAGTGGTTACTTATTTAGTAACTTCCCCAACTGGATGGAAGTTAGAAGGTTTAGACTTATCTTTTACAATTGCTATTGGAAGTTAAGAACTTAGCGGGAAGTTAGAGCGATGAATAAGGATTTCGCTCCCACTTTAAAATAGTAGAACGTGGTCTGAATTATAAACTTTTGGATAGAAATTTACTCTGAAAATTTCTAAGTGTTGGTTGGTCATCCAGAGGACTCCATGCTGGACAACTTTCTTGCACTTGAATGACCTCCTTCGGAGGCAGTCATAGGTTAAATCTCTACTGCAATTTTTTAATATTTAATATCAGGCGGATGGCCTTTCTGGTCTTGAACGACACGATGGATGAACTGGAGATAATCCAATGTTTTTTGGTTCACCATCAAAATAATTTGTGTCTATAGCATTACTCTACCTCAAAATAGTGTAGATTATAGTAACTTAACTTGAATATCCTTATTTTATGTTCTTTATGTAATCAGTGTTAACATAAGTAGAGTAACTTAACCTCAAATATCTTAATTTTAAGATTTCTACATAGTCATGAACCTTGAACCTATATTAACTTGTTTTGCATTGACTAAAATCATCTTCTTTGAGGTATTATCAAATCCATAACCCTTATGCATAGCATTCTTGGGATTAGAGCTATAAATTAACAAACTGTTTATGAACAGTTTGAGAAAAAAGTTTGTTTATATTTGTTTATTTAACTAATAAACCAAATTTAAGCATAAGTTTAGGCTCAATTATTAAACAAATTAAGTTCAAATATAATAATATGCTCATGAAAAAGCTTATGAATTATGAACATGCAAACTTGATTTAGCTATATATAAGTATTATATTTTTATATGTATACAACTATACATGTCCGAATATAAGCGTATATAGATTTGAGAATAGATTGTGTAAATTTGTAACTAGGTTCATATTATATCAAATTCATATTTGTAATTAATTGATAATATAAAATAGTTCATTGATTCATAGTAACATTAATTCATAGATTTCTAAAGGATTAAGAAATTTTGGTTTTACCATATACGTGTAAAGAATGAGTTAATTAAGTAGCTCGTAAACAAATTTAAACTTGTTCAACAAAAAAATAAATTAAATTTAAATATAAAATTTTATTTGGTAATAAGCTCAAGTTTAATTCGTATTCAAAATAAAAATGAATAAACAAAACCTAATAATTACAACCTTACTCGGGACATACAGAGGGTAAGAGATATTTTCAACTTTGTGGTTCCTACTCTTAATGGGTGGCTGATGTTGGCCGTATATTATTCATGCACGCAATGTTATATTAAATATATAATATTTCTGAATTTTGAACATCCGGCCTATTAGCTCAGCTGGTTAGAGCGTCGTGCTAATAACGCGAAGGTCGCAGGTTCGAGACCTGCATGGGCCAATTAATTCATTTTATTTTTTATTTTTTGGATTTTTTTTAAAAGAAAAAAATTAATTTTTTTCTTAAAGGAAATAAATTAAAAAAAAAAAAAAAAACTCGTACTTGTATTTATCCTTTTATACAACCAAATTGAGAAATATATATTTTACCCACACTTAGCAATTAGCATTAATCACACATTTTTTCCCCTCTGCTGTAGTATTTGCTACAATATGTTCATGTGACAATGCACCTATACTGCTCGATAAAATGCCTTAAAACAGTGCGGTAAAATTGGTCCCATCCATGAAGGTAGCAGCAACATAGTACTTCTTTTCATATACTTGTTTTCGTAAATTTCTTTGCCACTTATTTGTTGATATACATAATATGTAAATATGTGTGGCAGTCTTTGATTAATAGTTTCATTTTTCATCAATAGGTCATACCCAGTGAACTAGGATCCTGATTTTATGGGATTTTAGAGAAATGGTACAAGGGTAGTCTTAGTGTCTTGGATTTGAACCCATAATATAAAGGGCACTTGCTATCGCACCGGGGTTCGACCTCAAATTGTTGTCAAAAAACGACTAATAGTTTAGCATTTGTTCGGGTCTAAAATTAATATGGCTCTGCAGTTGAAGTGGGTCCAAATGAGATGCAACTTATTATCATGCCTAGCAATGGGCTAGTTTCTCTCAGATTTTTGTACTTATTTCTCCACATTCTTTATTTCTGGCTTAACTGTGCACTACTTCATATTTACAAGTTATCTTTGCTTTGTTTCCATATTATGCTATCTAGTTTGACATTGTTTCAACTATTAATGTGACTTTGAAAATTCAAGGCACAAGCATTGGCCATGGAACTACTGCATTACCTTTGGAAGAATATCTAGTGGAATCATGAGTTACTTGCTTTTACTATGTAAGTATCAAACCATCAGTTTATTCAAAAATGGATGATTAAAGCTTGTTGTTCCTGTCATATCAACATTCCACTCTTAAGTTTTTGAGTCGGGCTATGACTATGTACTTGTTAGAGATATCCTTCAAATGTACTTTATTTATGTTCTCTATCAACCAAGTCTATTTTTAAAATCAAACAAATAATCTCATCATATAATTGTAGATCTCTTTTGTAGATCCCTTCGATCAACTCTCAAGGTCGAGGTGTTTAGAGTTTCCAATGAACTAAATGCATTGAGTTTACTACAGAAGTCATAATTGATCAAGAAAATTTCTTAAATATTGCAATTTCTAGTTGTTAGCTAATTAGATTAGATGCATTGTTTTGTTTTGTTTCCCCCTTTGTTGCTATACTATCACAAAGAACCTTACTACCTGTTTATTTGTTTTGCGACGCAGGATCTTCTAACTCCATTATGGTTTTAAATGCCATTTTGAAGCTTAGAGGAGTTCACTTGAGGAAGATGGCACAGCAACTAATGCAAACTGTATGGGGAGGAGATGTTAGGTATGCAGATTCTCTTATTGTTAATAGGAATGTCAAGTTCTCAAGGGGCTTATGTTAGCGTAGCCATCATAATGTTGTAAGAGGAAACGCATCCTCTGCATTTGATACATGTGATTTACCTTATTTTCTACAATTTAGAACCCAATTGAAGCTCTTGCATTCCTTATCATGGGGAAACATAAAATTAATACACAATAATGCTTAGAATTTCTATTAATACTCTTAGGGATCCAAATAATGGGAAACAAATTTCAAATTTTCTTAATAAAGTTAAATCTAGGCTAAACTGCACCTTTTGTCCCTATTACCTAATATTTGGTCCAAGTTTTATTTTTTCCCTCAAATTTAATAGGTTGCACTTTAGTTCTTGAAAATTTTAAAATGTATCAATTTCGTGACAGTATTGATGTGACACATTAAAAGTTAATGTGGCCTTTATAGCAAATTGATGGAAGAAAAAATTGATACCTTTAAATATGTTGAGGACAAAATTGCAACTTTCAAATTTTTGGGATGTCAAATCTACCTTATATACATAGTATTTATAATTTGGTTTTGGGTAAAACCTGCACCAGTGGCACTTCCTAGGAATATAAGCCCTTAAAAAAGCTCAAGTGGATTCCTTTCTAGTATGGTTCATCTTTGGATTATACATATGGGGCTTTCTACTGGAAAACATGAGTAAATGAAAATATTCATGATTTAAGGTGTAAATCCTGTCTGGTTTAGCTTTTGGAATGGTTGAAAAGTGATTTAAGGGGGGTTAAAACTCTTTTAGCTGAAATTGCCGAACATTTGTAAATTCTGTAAACAGCTTTAAGGAGATCTTTAAAGCTGAAATTTGAAGCTTTTAGGAAAAAGCTCTACAATTCAGTGTTCATACTTTATAAATCCAGAAAAAGCTCCAAATTCACTGTTCATACTTTATAAATCCAGAATTTTAAAGCACTATTCACTGTAACTTTCCAATTACTCAAAATGCTTAAGAGCTTTTTAGTTAAAGCTCTATATGGCAAAAGTTGTACTACTAAAGCTCTATAGTTGAAGCTCTTCTTCTTACAGTTATGCCAAACAGGCACATATATGTATAGTTTCTGCTCTGATCATGAATAAGCTACTCTTTAATCATCTAACGAGAAATAATTTTTGCAACTACTAACATTCTAGATGTCTTTCCTCAATAAGGCGTGTTTCCACAAAACATGGGGCCTGTAACAATATGGTTTCAATCCAAGCTATCTTCTAAGGGAATTACTCCTGTACTGGGATCAAGAAGTTTTATCAGTACCAACCATAGAATTCAATTGATAATTCTATTTAATATAGACCTCTTATTTAGCTAGTTCAATTGTTGTTATAAAACAGATGGTAAATTCATAAATTGTATTAAAAGAAAAGCCTTAGATTTTGTTAGTTTTGGTATGATTCTTCCACATATTTAACACTTCAGGGAAAAACTTAATCCTTCACATGCTTTTTGCAGTTAATCAGTTAGAGAAAATTAATTCCTCCTCTTACAAAGCCACTGTTTCAACATGAATTTGATTAGATTATTCAATTGAAGGTTCTGCTGCAGATGTCTGCAGATGTGATTTAGATACCCTTTATAGTTTCTGTTTATCTCTCAAGTCCTTGGATTCCAGCTTAAGCTGGACCANGATTCAAGTTTTTCATGGTTTGGGGTTTAAAGTGCAAGTACCCCATAGTTTAGGGTGGATTTCTATAATTAACCCTTCTTTAAAAAAAAAAAAATATATATATATATATATATATTATCAACATGTTTCAAACTCAGAATTCCTTCCTTTGATATCGGAAGCCACCTGTCTCTTGTCAAAATTATAGTTGTTTTGTATTTGACAAGTAGGGAGGAACAGATATTAAATAATATTCCACAAATACTGATACACTTGAGCAAATATATTAGTACAAAGATTCATAGTTGAATCATATACTAAAATGCGACTAGGATCTCATATGAGAAAGGCATGCCTTTTAAGCTAGTCAACTTAAAAAGATAAACCACAATAAGTTTCTTGCTAATCTTTATCAAGTAATGACAGTGGAAGTACTAGTGTCGCTGAAAAGAAGGCTAACAAAAGATATTTCAACCAGCACTTCTTACTTCTTAGTACGTGTAATTGCACTTTATAATGTTATACTTACTAAAATAACAAAGAAGTAGAGTTCTTTTCTATGACTGCTATTTCATAAATTATTTTTAATGTTACTCTATTGTTTCTTTTGTGGTTAGAGATGAAAATAGAAAAGAAAACCTTATCTTTCCTGTCAATAGCGTTTAATTGTATACCAGAGATGTGATTGGATGAGCTTAGGCCCAGTGAGCTTGAACATTGTAGATTTACTTCAAAAGAAGCTGGGTACGTGAAATTAAATTAGTGATTTAAATTAATCGACAGGTCCTAAGCTGCAATAACTTGAGCTTGTATGCTTGCCAGCTTTACTTTTAATTAATCTATGCAATACCAAAAAGAAATCATGTTGTGAAAATGTCAGTTAGTTCAAATTGTGATTTTAAATATGGTATCTGTCACATAAATACAGCAGACCAAAGTAAAGAGAGGAAATTTAATGCTCAAACAATTTTTAGCAAGGTACTGGCTGATCCATAAAGAGATATATTCTATAACATTCAAAATATTTCATCTCAGTTTTTTTATTTTATATAGTGGTGTCTCTGTTTTCTCTTAATATTATAGTAATAAAATTACATCTTTAATAGGGAGCAAAATAAATATATAAATAGGAATTTTCTTATCATTATAGCTAAGTTGGGCTGATTTTCAGCCTAGCTAAGCAGAGTAATTCTTTCCTATGCTTTCTGTAGTAATGAGTATTTAGTCTAATTTCTGAATGATCTTCAGTAGAGGTATCCAATTATTAGACCTAATGACAGGTACGCATGTAACATTTGCATATCGAAAATCTTGTAGTCTCAGCACTCAAGTAGCACACTGGCTGTGATTATAAGACAATTTTTTGTTTTTCTTTCTTTTTCAAAGCAAAGTGATAATGTTAAATTTAGATTACTGGAAAGGTCTCTCAAACAGGTTGCAAAAGATTGCAGATTCATTTAAGAATCAAGACTTAAGATGGTAGTATGCTGATGATTGATCTGGCAATAGTAAAATATTCTATATCACAACTGTTCACGTGTTGGAGGTTGCTGTATTGATAAAGAAATGAATATAAGGTAATGTGGCAGGATTTTAGGTGCTGGAAGTGTGGAGACTCTAGTTTGTCCACTGTGGAGGAAGGTTCCAGCTGAACATTGATGCAAAAAGTCTTTTGGTCCAGCTTAAGCTGGAATCCAAGGAAAGAAAATCTGAAAGTATTGGGGATTGACACTGATGTAAATGGCTGAAAGAAAATCCGGAATTATTGGGGATTGACACTGATATAAATGGCTGTCACAACCTCATGATGTTAGTTATTGACAGTAATTCATTAACTGTCTCTAAAAGTAGCTTGAAATACATTATTGGTGGGGCTTATTTCTAGTATCCCGTTTGTTACTTGGTAATTAATTCAGTAAACCAGGTCCCTTCAAAAGAATGTTTTTCCCCTCAATTTTATTGTTACCCTAATGCAAAATTGTACGGTCCACCAGCCAACAGTTATCTCATATCTCATGATAGGGTCATCTCATAAAAAAGATGGGACAATTCTGCAAATGACTTTTGTTTCTGGAAACATAAGCTTACAAAAATAATGGAAAGAAAAAGGCTGTTGGACATATTGCTTGGAGAACAAAACTGCAGATGCAATTTTGAAAACCACTTTATTTGCCCCTTCCTCTTATCCACAGTTGTGGGCGTGGTGTTTCTGTGAGAAAATATTCTAGGTTTCAGAATGGAGAGGGAGGAGGCAATTAGAAGGGGAATTTGAGTAAATTTCATTATGGGAGGCCATTTTTAACATTTACCTAGTTCATGGTCATGTGTTTTGCACGAAACTGTTAAAGTTAACCTCCAAATGGATGGTGGGGTGTTATATGTAGGATTTGTCACAATTGGGGTAGTGATTGCAAGTTTTCATAGTTTGGGGTGCAAAATGCAGTGCTCCCACGGTTTAAAGGGGATCTCTATAAATGAAAACCGAAAAGAACTACAAGTTAGTTACTGCTATGAATTCCTCTCCTTATTGACTTATCAAAAAGAATTCCTCTCCTTATTGATTGGCAGCAGACCATTTCATTTTATGGAATAACTGCTCCACTGCATTGGAAAAGTGGGAAGAAGCTCAGCAAGAAAAGTATAACTGGGAAGGAATGTGTCTCTACATTACTTTAGAAAGTAATGGCTGACGTGTGGTTCCAATTGAATTTGGATTGATATGTCATCATTTCTTCCTTTATTAATATTGACTCAATTTGTCACAATTTGGTTGAAGATGTTACATCTAATCTTGACTCTGCTTATTATCTTTTAATATTGTGCAAATGTTTTTTTCTCCCATTCTTTTACTAGTACATCAGTTGATTGATTAGGCCAATTTTTTAGATAACAAGCCTTTAGTGTAAGATCCATTAGCGCCACTTCATATCTTACATAGTACCACATCTGGAACAATCTTAAACCTAAAAGCAATTAGATTCAATGTCATGAAACTGAATGTTCTGAATCCATTAAGTACTGACCTTTACTGATAAACCTATAATGGACATTCATTTTATTTTCTAATAAAGTGTCAAACAAAAGGTCTTCAAATTCCATTCTGTGAAAACATCCATATAAGTTATTAGGGTTCATATTACCTATCAAAAAAAAGTTATTTGGGTTTATAGATGTGTTGGCAAATCCTAGTGCCTAAACATATAAAAATTGGGTTGTATCAATAGAATAGTATTAGGGTTGAGTCTGGAACAAAATCTGCTAAAAAAATGATGAGGTTATGATATACTCAAAGATGATGAATTGGTGATTTTTTGCCCATATCTTTTACACCATAGCAAAAAATTTATTAATACTTGTTTCATTGGAAATTAGACATCCATGGTTTCAAAATGGACACAAATTTGATGCAATTTGAAATTGAAATAAGTGAATATGGCCATATGAGGTTGGCACAATTGTGCTGTCTCTGAGAGTTCTCTTGACAGAAACTGCAGCAGACAGTAAATTGACTTTGAAGGCCTAATGTGATAATATAACCTAATGATTCTTATATAAAACCAACCCTTGTTGCACAAATTGAGAGGAGAGAGATTGCTGTATCAATATTGCTCTAACAACAAATCTACTTGAGCCTAAACAGTTAGAAAACTCTCTCCTTGAGTGTGCCCTGTGTGAGTTCCTCCTAGAGTTTCTTTTGCAAAACCATAAAAGTTGTTACCCTTCCCATGAGTTCATTGGTGTGCTCCCTTCAAAAAGTTCTTTGGAATACTGGAGTTCCAATGGTTGTGGACAAGTTTGTTTGTAAAGAAAGTTCTATAAAAGAATTCTAGAATTCTGAAGAGTGGCAAATGAATCATTTGCTGAGCTTACATTTCCTACGGGGTTGGGTACCACCGAAGTGGTTTTTCCTTTGAGAAGTTATTAAAAGTTTTTTACTTCATCACTAAATCCTTGTGTGCTTTTACTGCTTTTATTATTATTTTAGAGAGATGCTACGTCAACAACAATTTTACAATATTTTTACAACAAATCACAGACGGTTAGTTGTTATTGGTTTAAATTTGAAACTAACACTAAGATTACTTTTTTGCCCTAACAATAACAACCAGTAACAACTTACCACTTAGGATTTATTGTAAAAATGTTGTAGACATATCATTTCTCTTATTTTTAATATGTTAATTCATTAATCTGCTGCTTAAGTTTTGGGGGTTTAAATCAGATTTTTCAATTGATACACTTAGGAATAAATATTGGAGTGTGATCCTTGACTACGTTGTTAATGGATATGTCACAATATCTTAGTGTTTCCCCTTACTTCATAGGAAACTAAATGGCTTTTACAGCCTCAATTAGGAGTAGTGATGAGTCCAGTGGGGAGGATACACAAGACCATGGCAACTCATCTTAAGAATATTCTGATGATGAGTATAGACTTGAAGAAATCTATAATCAGCTTTTTAAGGAATGTACTAAGTTCAAGAAAATATCTAAGAAATCCCTAAAAAGCCTAGTAAGTTTGAGCATGAGAATGGGGATTTAGGGGTTAAACTTGATTAAGCCAACAAGTTTAAGGGAGAGAATTCATTTCTTTTGGAGAAAGTTGAAAAGTTTCTTGGGTGAGAAACTTGACTTAGCTTTGACAAGAGTGGCTTAGGTTACATAGAAAAGGGATCTATCTGCTTTCTCATCTACTTCATAGTCCCTTTGACACAGGACAATCAGAACAAAATTAAAACAACGAAAAAATAAATGGATATGACCTAGGAGTCAATACCTAGGTCTGGCTTGGAGTTAGCACCAAGCGGGGAAACCATTAGGAGTCAGCACCTAGGGTAAACCTGGAGTCAGTACTTAGGGTAGACCTAGAGTCAACACTAGACCTAAGAAAGACCAAACGGCCATTTTTTTTTTTTTTTCATTCATCAAAATATCAACTATACCCTCAAGGAGTACAATAAGCTACTTATAAAGGATTGCTAAACTCTAGTTCTAATCGATTAGGAAATCATAATTGTCTTATTACAAACCTTACTTCCAAATTAAAATACTAATAGCCTAATATACTACTAGGACTTAAAATATAAAAATACAATTGACTTGCAAAATTAAATAATACTAAATAATAATTTTCTTGCGTCTCTTGCATCATTTTCCTCTGGTTGGAGAAAACTCGACCTCAAGTTCTAAAACATTGAAGGATTAGGATGCTAACAAGTAATATTTACTTCAAATCTGGAATCACATTAGGGAGCACAGAGAAAAGAAAAATCTTGAATTCCACCATGTCGAACTCTTCTGGAATAACAAAACCAATGTGTGGAGTCAACAAATCTTATCTTGAACCATTGGAAGCACCATTTTATCCACTTTCTCCACTTTAGCAAACTATTTGTCTTCATGCACCATGGAAGGGTGATCAATAGCAGATTCATTAGCCTCCAATATCACATCATGTGCAACCTGTAACATAATACTCTCTTTAGAAACCATCTCCATAGCTTGTTGCTCTTCAATAGATTCGTTTTCTTGCACGCATGTTAAAGCAACACTTGTCGAGGTATGTATGTCTTTGTCAACATTAGGCTTTGGTGTTACTTGAGATTTCTCCACTACCAAGATATCATCATCAATGTTTTCTTCTATGGGGGCAGCAATAATTTCATTGTGACCAACCAATCCTTGGTTTCCCAATTGAATCGGTTTGAGTCTTCATTTGCTTCATCTGAGCAATCATGTCTTGAGTACCTTTCATGAGCTTTTCAAATAATTCCTTTAATTTCTTGGTAAATTGTTTAAAAGTGCATTGAGAACATGAAATGGGATGAGGATTCATCGTATTTGCTTCAACTTAAAATGTACCACAGTGAGATTGTGGTAGATACTTAACTCGAAAGTATAGTGATAAATACTAATATGGTTCATACTTTATATAGCGGAAATATTTAATATCCTCCCAAAACAGTTGTGTGCTTCCTGTTAACTTCAACTTTGCATACGTAACTTTTATATTATCTGCAAAATTTGCTTGCTCAAAGAATTGCTCCATCTCATTTATCTATTGACAAAATCCCGTGGATTAGTTTTACAACCATCAAAATAATAAGGTGCTACGGATATTACCATAGCTCACTAGACAAAAGGATTTTGTCAACTTGAGTTGCTAAGTATGACCCACTAAAAAAGGGATTGTCATGGCATTAACTAAATAAATCTTCACTGTTTGAAGTTTGAACCATTGTTATTGATTCCGTTCCGTTCCGGCCGGAACGGCCGGAATTTTTCGTACCGGTATGCAAACCGGTACCGGAATACTCACGTTCCACCTCGGGTCAAATTCCGGGTCATTCCGGCCATTCCGGTCAATTCCGGCCAATTCCGGCCGAGATGCAAATTCCGGCCGGTACCGGATTTGGCCTATTATTAAAAAAAAAAAAGAAAAAAAGAAAAAAAAGAAAAAAGAGTAAAGGTCCAATGGGTGTTGGTAGTTCTTGGGAGTTTTTTTGATGATGAATTTGATCGTTCTCTCATGGATGATGATGAGGAAGATGAGTAAATCTTGTATTTTATTATATTTAGTTATTGTCTTGTAAATCTTCTTATTGTATGATGTTATATTGATGTTTAAGACTTAAGAGTTAAGACTAAATGATTTGTATTATTTGATATTTAGTTATTTATTTATTAGAATTGACAATTTTATATTCAACAAGAATATATATAAATTATTTTTTTAGAACCCCGAAACACCCTGAAACGGTACGCCGAAATCGGCCGGTACCGAAATATTCCATTCCACTGGACAAACCGAAACGGGGTCCGAAACGGTATTAATAACAATGGTTTGAACACCAATAGAAAAAACAATGCTTCCACGTGGACTGGACCGAAGGCCTAGACTTGGTTCTTTTCTTTTTCTTTTTCGGTATGCACGCAAAGAAACTAAAGAACAAGGAAGTCGATATCGTACCGGTACCGGCCATACCGGCCGGTACATACCGTACCAGTTGCATACCGATATCAAAACATTAACATTTTGTACCAGTTTAAATACCGGCCGTACCAGCCATGTACCGGCCATACCGGCTAATTTCGGGTAATACCAGCCAATACTGGGCGTATCGGCCGGTACAGGAAAAAAGTTTTTTTTTTTTTTTTTTTTTATGTTTTGTAATTTTTGAATTTTTGTTAGGGTAGAATGATAACTTATTTGCATTAACTTATTAGTATTATTTGTTTTCTTAGTATGCAATGGTAACTTTTAAGCTTTCTATTTTTTATATTGTGTGTGTGTGTGTGTGTTTTTTTTTTCTTTTAATTGATACTAAAGTCTAAAACTATGAATAATTAGTTTTGAATTGAGGAAATGTTATATGGTAAACTTTTATATTTATTATAATATACACACACATACATGTATATATTTATTTATAAATATAAAAAATACCCGAAACGGTACACCGGTATTGACCGGTATCAGAAATATATCATACCACTGAGTAAATCGGTACAGCCTCCGCTACGGTATTGACTCCCTTGCTAAAGAATCTTAAATGAAAATTAAGTTGAGTCCACTAAAGATAGTAAGAGAACCTGACCTTAAGTGGAATTGGTTGTTCACGGACTTGGAACTTCTCTAGTGCACGGGCCAGAGGACTTGACCCTTTTTTGTTTTGTTTTGTTTCTTATTGACTAAAAAGCCAGATACACCGAGGTGTGGATTGGTAACAACAAAACGAAGCTTCAGTCCCAGTAAGTGCAGTGGTTCGACAGCTGCGTCGGGCGAGATGGAGAGCTTCAGAACCAGCGAAGTCGTTAGCGGACAAAATATTGGGACGTCGGTCTGGTGTCACTGACTGTGAAACTAGAGGTCGCTGGTGCGATAGGGATCTGCTGCTAGCAGCGTATCCGGCAGTGGTTTTGAAGGATGGCGATTGTAGTTATTTTTTGCTTGGCTGGGAAATCTGGTTTGGTATTCCGATGGTTAGAAAATAATGACCACACTGGATTTTTTTTTTTTTTTTTTGGGTGTGATTTTTCTGGTTCTGGGTTGTCTGCAGTGATGCTTTAAACATATTGATGTTTGCTCTCATACCAAAACTAATGGAAGACAATCAAAACAAAATTAAAATAATAGAAAAATAAATGGATATAACCTGAGTCAACAGCTTAAGCCTGACTTGAAATCAATACCAAGGAGGAAAACCACTAAGAATCAGTAACAGACCAAAAAAAGACCAAACGGCCATTTTTGTTTTTTTCATTCATCAAAATATTAACTATTCCTTCAAAAAGTACAATAAGTTGCTTATAAAAGATTGCAAAACTCTAGTTCTAATTAGCTAAGAAACCCTAATTGCCTTATTACAAAAACAACCTTATTTTCAAATTAAAATACTAATAGCCTAATAAACTACTAGGACTTAAAACATAAAAATACAATTGACTTGCAAATATAAATCATACTAAATAATAATTTTCTTACGTCTCCCACATCACCCTATCTTGTGCCAAAGGAATTATAATTTTGTTCTCCTAACTGCTACAAGTAACATGGAGGGTGACAAAGTTAGTCAAGCCCCTTGAGAATAATGGCAATAAGCCCACAGCTAGTATGAAAAGCTCAAAGTTCCAACTCTAGGCCTCCTCTTAGGAAACAAAACATATATAAGTCTGTTCCTTTTTGTCAACGTTGTGGTATTGTTGGTCACACTCGATTGAATACTTTGTGTTTAGATCTCAAAGACAAGAACCTTATTGCCTATCCTTAAAACAGTGAACAGAGTCTAGAAAATCAAGTCAAGGCAACAAAATTGAGACCCCAAGATTGAATGGCCAAAAATTTTGAATATTAGAAATTCTAATGTGAGCGTGGGTAATGTTTGCAAAACAAAATGTCACATAAGGAAAACTTGTCCAAAACCTAGAAAGAGAGAACACCACCTCGTGGTAGAATTCCAACTCATTTTGATATCCTAAAACAAGTTCAATTGTTGAGCATGAACTTGATGACCCTTGAGAAACATAGCCTTATTACGAATAGTTTTCAAAGGTCATGCACTAGAGCTTGAGCCCTGGTTCTTTTTTTAGTGCTATTACAAATATTTTTAAAATTTGATATTTTGTATGAAAGTCAATAGAAAGTAAACAGATGATGCCATCGAATGCTTATCACTTCTACATTATTTTATTGCGATATTTTAGTTGCAGATATGGCCATGGCCACTTTGTTTTCACAAGACTAGTGCTATTGCTATGGCCACTTTCTGAATTTAACCAATCAAGTTACTTTAATATACCTTTCCTTTGCATATAAATCACCACTAAGCACCCACTACATATAATCAACATTCCACGGCAATTTCTTCATGCCCACAGCTATGGGCCAAAAACTCTTCCCCTACTTCACTATTCCCTTCTGTTTAATGTTGTTTTTGTCCCCTCTCATCCTTCCTCTTGTTTCCAGCCAACTTAATTACAATTTCTATGATTATTCATGCCCCCGCTTGTCGATGATGGTTAGTTACGGTGTTTGGTCAGCTCTAAAAAACGACACCAGGATTGCTGCATCCCTACTTCGGCTACACTTCCATGATTGTTTTGTAAATGTAAATGTTCTTTAAAATGTTATCTCTAGCCTTTTCTCACACACGCGCTCACACACACACACACACACACACACACATATATATATATATTAGTAAACGTTAAAAAAAGAGAAACTTAACAAAATGTTATTGCCCACTTAATAGTTTTCTCATGCATCCTTTATGTTGCAAATAATTGAGGTATTCTGCTCAGTGTGTCAGACATGAGATGAAAATAAGTATGGCAATATGTGTTACACGTAATAGCACCCCCAACAGGACTGTTCAACATAGTACAAATTTTTATTTACTCGACTTATCAAAAAAAAAAAATTTATTTACTCAATAGTCTTAATCCCTTCTGATTCTATATATTTTCTTTTACTGGGAAATTTTAATGAGTGGAACCCTCATGTCAAACATTCTTGATTGTGCACATCAACTATGACTTCTATTGAGCAGTTAAATTACTTTTTATAAGAGTGTGATTGCTTGGCGTAGGGCTGTGATGGCTCGGTGCTTCTTGATGACTCAAAAGATGGGAGTGAGAAAAATGCCTTTCCCAATCGCAAATCACTTAGAGGTTTTGAAGTCATCGACAATATAAAGGCTGATGTTGAAAGATTTTGCCCATCAACTGTTTCTTGTACTGATATATTGACTCTTGCAGCAAGGGAAGCTATTCATCAGGTATTTACAACACTTTAAATATAACTGTTAGCAGCAGCAGTCCTAAGAATATTTTTCAGGATAGTCATTATAGACCAAAATTTAATAAAAAGAGAACTTTATATATTGACTAAAACACACACATAGCTTGACAATTTTCTTATAGGAATTTTCTTATTTTAAAATTTGCATGATAGCCTTATTATTAATGTTGCAGTTACATCTCTTTCAAAAATTTAGTCAGATAAAAAATTTATTGAGATTTTTCGTTTTGTTTGTAAGGACCTAGTATATTGTTAAATGGGCCAAAATTTACAAATAAAGTTTGGCTACAGACTTAGTTGTAGCCTAAAACTACAACTCTCACTAAAAAAATTAACGTGATTATATATTTTGAAAATGTAACAATTGAATTGCATGTTTTTTATGTTTTTAAGACACATGTCAAATTTTATGTCAATCAAATGTTATTTATTATTTGATCTATAGACTTATATTTTTATTTAATTTTAGAATACAAAAACTCAAAATTTAAAAATTTGATTAATGACATAATTATTAATGTTATACCTAAAAAATTTTAGGGTGGTCACAAATATTTTTTAAAGATAATAAAATTATAAATTTTTAACATTTATATATAATAATTAATTATTTTGCCACGTCAGGTGATCTTGTGACCTCCCTAAACTACATGTGGAGCCCGCCAATGACTGTTAGATAACTATGCAATCCAGTTCCTTATTTTGCTGATTGTTTTATTTCTGTTCTCTTTTTCTTTCAACTTTCTGATTAGGTTGGAGGACCTTATTGGCGTGTTCCATTAGGCCGACGAGATGGAACAACAGCAAGTGAGATGGATGCTAATACACAATTACCATCACCTGTGGAGCCTCTACAGAACATCACTGCCAAGTTCATATCAAAGGGTCTTGACTTGAAGGATGTTGTAGTCCTCTCAGGTTATTGTTCTTTACCATATCTTGATTTGGGCTGACTAAAAGTACACTAGCAAGTATTCATCTAAAAAGAGCCGGAAAATTACTCTAGGAAGTGACTGGTCTACATTTCCATGCTTGACTACTTAAGGTGTTTTATAGAAGGAACTGCTAGGAAACAATATCTTATCAAATTTCCAATGAAAAGCCATACTTCAGGCTGGTAGAACCACTAGGAAAGATGGACCTGTCAACATAAATATATGCTTTAACGTAAATCATATTATCTATTTGACACGATAAGAGTTATTTTAAATTCTAAGAAAAAATTATTGGGCTGATTTTCTAATGCCATACAAAGAAAGTGGACTGATTGAATTTTCATGCATGGGATATTCCAAGCACTCAAGCACACCCTATGGTCCTTACTAAATGTTCTTAACATAAAGAGCTTTACTGCTTCTGTCTGTTTTAGGAGGACACACCATAGGCTTTGCCCAATGCTTTACTTTCAAGGGGAGACTCTTTGACTTCAGAGGCTCTGGCAAACCTGATCCTTCACTTGATCCTTCAAGCCTCCCGAACTTGCAAAGCAAATGCCCCAATAAAGATGCATCAAATAGCAATCTTGCTCCTCTTGACTCAAGTGCTGACAGGTTTGATAATGCGTATTATACAAACCTCAAGAGCAACACCGGGCTTCTTGAATCTGATCAAGCACTAATGGGGGATCCACAAACTGCTGCAATGGTTAACTTTTATAGTACTATGAATCAATATTACTTTTATAATGACTTTTCAGCATCGATGGTAAAGCTTGGTAATGTTGGGGTGCTCACAGGGCAAAATGGTCAAATTAGGAAGAAATGTGGGTCTGTGAATTAAGTTAGTGTTTGTAATCTTAGTTACTGTATGGAACTTCTTTACTATGATTAAGGTTGCAATAAAGGTCATCGGCTTATAAGATATTCTAATCGTCTCACATCTTTTGAGTGCTAATATAGATGATATAGTCAAGAGTCTTGTAGCTCAATTGGTACTTCCTAGACTTACTTATGAAAACAACTAAGGATCAAATCTTTCTTCCATCGTAACTATTAAATTAAGTCATTAACAAAAAGAATATAGATCATCTTCGCTACGAAGTACAATTCATTACCATCTATTTGGTTTAAAACTAATCCAAGTGTTAAAAAATAAAAAATAAAAAATAACCTAATCGAAGTACCATATGGCCATCTGATTCTAATATCTAAGTGGAATTGACATTTGAATAATTATGTAATCTTGTTGAGCAGTCACAGGTGAAAGATTTTGATACTCATATCAAATGTATCCTATTGCAGTCAGAATCAAATTACAAGATTGGCAAGAACAAGTGCAGTAATATATGGATGTGCCTATTTATAGCTACATATATGATGCTGCATGACTACAATTAACCCCAATCATATGGTTGTGTTCTAATGTCTGATGACCAAAAATATCTTCTCGTGACAGAATTCAACAAGACATACCGTTTGCATATGCATTAAAACATTCATCATCCTTATCTTAACTCTGATATAGATTACAGAGCACAAAAAAACAATTAAAGTTATTGGGGTCAACTCCCCTTATATACACTGATTAAAAGTTGCACATTAGAAACCATCTCTCTTGAATCTCACTTGTTATGTACTAATCAACAGTTCAACACTATCTTTTTCCATTTCCTCTTTTCTTAACTTCATTCATCTTGACACACACATCTGGATGGTACTCATCTAATGAAATATTTGGTTTACTGCTAATAATTTGTAGATCGTAATGTGGCCAATGAGCTTTAGCTCAACTGGCACCATGAGGATGAGGTCTTAAATTCAAGATCCACTGGATGCATGTGTAACTTATCAATCAAAGAAAAATTTGATCGTGCATGACTCCCACTCAACTTAGTCCAAACCCTAATGACCCTTAAAAGAGCATTTACAATTTTTTTTATGTGCTAAAGACAAAGCTTACAAGACTTGGTGCGTTCATGACTTTAAAAATTCAACCATTATGGTTTTATTGGCTACATGAATCATGCATAAGGAGCAGTTAAAAGTAATTGCCTTTTGTATGCAAAGTTGCAAAATAGTCATGGTAATGGCCCACTAAAGATCAAGCCTGACATCAGGGACTGAACATTTTCTGTACACCACTCACCACTGTAACATATTTTATTATTCTCTTCTTTCTAGTTTGGCATGAAGAAGGGAAAAGTTTGTAGTTGAGAGAGAAGACCACGCTCAAATGCACTAATAAGATTCAAAAAAGAAGCCGACAAGGAGTGCTTGGATTCAAAAAAAAGAATATAAAGAAAAGCTGGTAGATGCCTGACTAAAACTTTGTACAGCAGCCACATTGAGATTTCTGTCCTAGTCTCACAAAACAACTTTTATCACTCCTTCCTCCTCCTTTTTATATATTTGGATCTGCCAAAATTATTCCTTATCATGAACTATCATATTCATCTTCAACATGAGCACTTAGATCCATTAATGAAACTTGTCTATTATTTCAAAAAAAAAAAAAAAAAAAACGTGATCAATTTGAGCCATTCATTCAAAAAAATAAAACCCATTTAGAGGAGGACATATTCTCTGCTTCCAGATCAGATTCTCTACCGACCCTTGACTTCTATGTGGTGTTGCATAATTGACACCTTTGGCTTTGAATCATTTAAAATTCAATTCTCTTCAATCCAGTAATTGAAGTATTTTTTGGCTTACTTAAGGGTAATGTTTTCAAATTTACTAGTGGTAGGGGAAGTTATCAGTTTTCTTGAGGTGTGTTTTGTTTTCATACAATATACTAGTGGTCAGATTGGAACTTTTTCCGCTACTTGTTTATCTATTATGGTCATGATATATTCTGCAAATCTTTCCGCTACTTGTTTATTTTTATATAAACCTACCACTATTAGTCACTTTTATTTTTTAAGGTGTAGAGATACACTTTTCGTGCCATAAAATTTTCCACAATTTTAATGTGGCTAATTATAAGTGGTAGATCATTGTAAAAGATTGTCCACAACATTTAGAGTGAATCACGTCAACAACTTCAGACAAAATGCATGGCTGTAAAAGAACTATTATTTTCTACTACTCATAACTCACCACTTCAACAAGTCCAGACAGCTAGTTATGTCCCTCCATTTATTCATTCGTAATGGGCTAACTTACATAGCAATGATGCATGCCAAAAGTAGATCTGACAAAATTGGACCAAAACCTGCTAACTTGCTTAAACCCAAAGGAAAAATATACATAGGGTAGGATTTTTTGGAACCATGAAAAAATGGGTCGACCCTTTTTAACACATCAAAATTTTGTATTGATTTTTTTTTTTTTTTTTTTTCACTCTCTAGCTCAAGTTATCTCTCTTTCCTCTTCTCACAGTCGACCCTTTTTAACACATCAAAATTTTGTATTGATTTTTTTTTTTTTTTTTTTTCACTCTCTAGCTCAAGTTATCTCTCTTTCCTCTTCTCACTTTCTTTTTTAACAGATGGGTGCTCTTTTTGGGTGGAAAAAAATACAATTGGATTTTAAAGTTCTCTTTTATGGCATGTAATCTATGCATTCCATCAATTGTTGTTGCTTTTGAATCATCTTTTAGTATTAGGGGTAAAATTTTTACTCTCTATAGATTGTCTTTTACTAGAAATTGTAGAAGCTTTGATTTGCGCTTGAAATTATATCGATGAATTTGAAGATAATATTTAATTCATATATAAAATAGTCATAGTTAAAAAAAAATAAAAAATAAAAAATTGTTTTTTATTGACCCATTTATATTGTATACTAAAATTATATTAAATTTTGTATTGGAGATGAAAAACTAGTAAAGGATTATTTTTAAGTATTTGGGGATATAGGCTTTTTTTAAGAACTTGAATGAAACTTGTCACTTCAATTTCAAGAGACGAGATTAAAAAACGGCTATTTCTTAAAATTACTTTCAAACATTGTCATTTTGCTAAATATTTTTTTTATAGTATTATTCTTCAAAAATGGTCCAATAAGATATTGAAATTAATCTTAATCAAAAATCATAAAATTGATATGTCTTAGAAATGAATTTCAAAGGAAATTGTTTCCATCGTGTACTTGAAGAAGAGAAGAGCTAGCTCAGTGTATAAAGCCTTTTGTTTTACACTGTGCAATGAAGAGCAATGCTAGAATATTATCAGTAGGAGCATCAATTTTGGCTAATTCTTTTGTGGACTGTTTTTTTTGCTGGATCAAAAGGGATCCTAACTTTGTAGCTCATGAACTAAGCAGGTATGTTTCATACTCAAATATCTTGTATTTTTGTAATTGTGTATCCCTCCCTCCTACAGTCATGGAGGCTTGGGAAAGAGATGTATCTCTTTTGCTCCATCAATGAAAATTTTGAATTTATTAAAAATAAAATAAAACATGTTCTCTTCTTGTTTTTGATCCTTCAGTGGAATATTTATCCATCAAAAATAAGTATAGTCATTTTGTGTGAGGAATTGAAAAGTTAGTTTTTTAGAAAACAATAATCAATATGACAGATTGCTTGGATAGTTGAAATCATCTATCAAGACATTGTATTTTTAACAAATATATAATGAAAAATATCAAAAATTAGATGATATAAAAAATGTTCATAACTGCTCTTTACATCTTTTGAAGATTTTGGTCTTTCACTCTTTTCTTATTGTTCAACTTAACATACAACTGTAAAACATATTGAGAAGGAAGGATAGCCTTCATTGAGGTGGTGGAAAAGTAAGAGAATGAAAAGAGGGGCACGCGGTCCAATTGGCTTAAAGTTTTAACATAATTTTTTTAACTTTTTGCTATTAGAATTAGAATAATGTTTAAACTTTTTGTCCTTTAATAAGTTAGACCTATCCCGCACCTAAAAAAACAACTTTAAGTGAATGATGATCAGCCCCATAGTGGCGGTAAGCAGCCTAGGCACACGCACCATACGCTGCATAGAAAAATCCATTTCCCATTAGTAATTGGGATAAAAAAAAAAATTAAAATTAAAAAATTTATAGACACAAAATTTTACGCTCGGTTGATATAGAAAATTATTAATAGTAAATTCAGATAAAAACAAGCAAATTCAACCAAGAAGATTGTTAATAGTAAGCTCAAATAAAAATAAGTAAAAACTTGCTGTCGACCCAGCTGTGATAAAAAAAATAAAAAAAAAATAAAAAAATGTTGCAAATTTTTTTTGTGTGTACTCAGCATTCTTGAGGAAGAAACTAGATGGAAATCAAGAATACCATGTTTTTAGAGAGTTCACATAGGACAAGACAGAAGAAGACATGGTTTTTAGGGGTTGATGATTCAAATAGCCCCTAGTCTATTATCTATTAATTTAAGTTCTTTGCTACTTCTGGCAAAGAGACATGGCATTGGCAATAACAAATTGTCATGTAGCAAGGATATTTTGGGGATTATCGAAATTCATATTTATATATATTGCAAATGTTGGTAAGTATATGTAGAGAAAACTCGATCTTGATCATCTAATTTACCAAAAATAAATTGCCATTGGTCATTTTTACTAACCAAAAAGTAAATTATGCCGACCAGTGTATCAAAAATTAGATAAAGAATAGGAAATCATATCATGATGAGCAGCAAATATTTCTAAATAAAAACAAAGCAGCTGAAACTTCAAGTACTCTCTCTCTCTGAGTTATAACTTACAAGGTTTCATAGGCATGGAACCTTGGTACATCTTTGTCATTCCTATTCCTATTTTTATACTACATAGAAAGTTGTAAGCTGTCAAAGTGGTTTCTCATAATTTCTTGCAGTAGCAGAAAAGGTCCTGAGAAAAACTACTCTCCCATCCCATCCCATCCCATCCCACCACTTTGAAAAAAGTTTTCCCTCAAATCATTCTCAATTCCTCTCTCTCTCCAAAAATTTTTTACCACAAAAATCAATTATCTTTAAGGGTAAAAAAAATTAGAAAAGAAACACCCATCTATTGTTTATTTTTTGTTCTAAAGTCTAAACCTTTTGAACACCGAACACAATCTCTTCCACTTTTTTCTCTCTTTCTATGAACAGTACTTGAACGCATACACAAAATCCTGAAATTTTTTTTTTCTTCTTCAGAATCTAATAGAATTCATGATTTCCAAACAAACCCACTTCTAGTTTTTCATTGTCTCCCATCTCTATCACTCTCTCAAGCCCCTTAAACCTCTCAAAAACCCAAAAAAGACTGTTTTTTCTCTTTCTTTCTTGTAAAGCCACAGTCAAAACTCACATGTCGTCTACTACTACTACTACTACAACTCCAAATCCAATAGACCAACAACAACAACAACTGCCACCTCCATCTCCAGAGGCTGTGACCCAGCAAGCCTACACAGCTCATTCGGGTCACGGGTCGGTGGGTCCGGTTATAGCTGTTCTTGCAGTGATCACTATTCTTGGAGTGATAGCTGGGATGATCGGACGGCTCTGCTCGGGTCGGCGTATCATGGGTCATGGACAGTACGACTTCGAGAGCTGGGTTGAGACCAAATGCTCTTCTTGCCTCGACGGCAGAGTCGACCCTCCTCCGCCGCCACGTCAGCCACCTCCAGATATTTCTGATCAGCCTTCGCCGGTGGAGAACCCTCAAGAGATTAAGGAAGAAGAAGACGAAGATGAAGAAGGTGAAGAAGAAGAAGAAGCTCATCATGAAAATAAACAACATGGACATAAACATGGTGAATCTTCACAAGGGTTATAGCATATATGTGTAAGCTTGTTATGTTGGGTTTTTTTTTTTTTCTTTTTTTGGTTTTAAAAATTTTATGGGCATCCTACAAAATAGGTTGAATATCATGATCATCATGAGGACATTATGAGATTGGTGATTTTTTTTTTTTTTCTTAATCATAAAGAAACTTGAATGAACTTTTTTTGTTCTTTTATGTGTTTCGATTCTTGTCAACAAGGTCATCATGTGATCATTATGGGGACAATACTAAGCAGTAATTAAGGAGTGCCACAAGTATATAGAATTATAGATTAAAATCGAATGCCACAAATTATATCTTCTTCTTTTTTGCATGCGCCACAAATTATATCTTTTGACTTTATTCAACATTTAATTTAATCATGTGACTTCTATTTATTCATTTCAATTCTAAATAATTTAGGATTGTTCAATATAATCTTTCTGTCAACTTCTACTAAAATGAGTTCTTATCAAGTGTCCAAAGCACAACACATTTTTGTACTTACCCATGAATTAAAATGCACATTATTAAAACATTTTTGTTCATGTTAATAATTTATTGATTTGTGGTGTTTTTTTATTTTGACAATATTTTCTTAAAATTTGGTTTAATGAAATATTAGATTCATCTTAATTTAATAATAGAGTATTAAGAACAAGAATTAAAAAAAAAAAGTATTAAGAACTTTTTAACATATATCTTTACTCTTTGGGTCATTCATTAAAAAAAAAAAAAACCTTTGGGTCATTTATTAACAAAATCCAAAATGAGGTGGAGTGACAGCTTAATGGTGTCGGCATTCTTTATGATATCTTAGATTGGAAAGAAGAGACCGGAGACACACCTCCCTATTTATTGGAAAACAAAAACAAAACAAAACAAAAATCGAAAGGAAAAATAAATATATATCTCTATCTGCTAGGGTTTGTATCTGTGATTGACTACCTTTATTTGTTTTTAATGAAGACAACTTTGTTAATTATGTAGCAATGATGGCCGGTTTTAATAAAGTTCTATTGATTTTAGATTTGGCTCCTTCGATTTTTTTTACCGTCTATGTCATTTTTTTTAAATATATAATAGTAATTGCAAGTGACCGTTTTCATTAAAATAAAGTAAATTCTAGTTAAAAAGAGTATGAAGGTAAGCGAGACCCAATGTTTGTTAGCTCTTCCCCTTCAACCTAGTGTTTCCAATTAGAGTAATGCTACTAATTTTATAACATTTTTACAAACTACTAATGTGACTTTAATATTTTTAAATAGTTATTGTGAGTAAAAATATAATGTTAGTGATGACCCAATTAGAATTTGTCATATCAACAATTTATAAAAATATTATAAAATAAATTATGTATGTAACATTACTTTTTCAATTATGGATATAAGTAGCATGCTCTTTTTTTTTTTTTTTTTTGGGGGGGTGGTTAAGTTCATTATTCTCTTATTTATTTCTGTTACTTTTCTTTGGATTCTATTCTTTTTCTTGTTTGTTTAGTAAGTTGTATTATATTTAAGGGTGGCAAAATAATCCAAACTTATTTGCTCACTCAAACCCACTCATTCTAATTAAACCCAAATCTATCAAATTATTAGTTGGGTTAAATGGGCATCAACCCAATAATAATTAAGTTTTAACTAAAAACTCATTGAAACCATTTAACCCAAAAACAATATAACTAAATTCAACCCAACTCATCCCACACACAAAAAATAAAAATAACCACATGATCGTGCTCACCCTCGTCCTCATGATCGTTGACTTGACTGTGAGAGTGAGTCGACGAGCTCGGATCAGAGCTGAACAAAATCGACTCGGCTTCCAGAGGAGCAGAATATTCCGAAACTCGTCCTTCAGCCGAGCCATGGCAATCTAAATCGGAGTTGAATGAAATCGACTCGACTTCTAGATGGGTAGTGTGACTTAGCAGAATATTTCGAAACTCGTCCTCCAGCCAAGCCATGGCAATCCGAATCGCGAGTTCAAACAGCTTTCGTCGTTGTTGCTGCTTTCGTTGTTGATGGTGGTGGAAGATAGCGACCGTTGGATTTCATCGACGGCTTGTAAGTAACGATCAACTTCGTTCTAATCAGAATCGAAGATCATTTTCTCTCTGGCTTCATCCGATGCGGTTGAGTCCCAACACAGGNCAAAAAAAAAAAATAACCACATGATCGTGCTCACCCTCGTCCTCATGATCGTTGACTTGACTGTGAGAGTGAGTCGACGAGCTCGGATCAGAGCTGAACAAAATCGACTCGGCTTCCAGAGGAGCAGAATATTCCGAAACTCGTCCTTCAGCCGAGCCATGGCAATCTGAATCGGAGTTGAATGAAATCGACTCGACTTCTAGATGGGTAGTGTGACTTAGCAGAATATTTCGAAACTCGTCCTCCAGCCAAGCCATGGCAATCCGAATCGCCGAGTTCAAACAGCTTTCGTCGTTGTTGCTGCTTTCGTTGTTGATGGTGGTGGAAGATAGCGACCGTTGGATTTCATCGACGGCTTGTAAGTAACGATCAACTTCGTTCTAATCAGAATCGAAGATCATTTTCTCTCTGGCTTCCTCCGATGCGGTTGAGTCCCAACACAGGATTATCCCTCCGCTTCATCCAACGGTGTTCGTTTATCCTCAAAAAAAAGAAAAAAAAAACTAAGAGAGGATTTTTTATTTTTGGTCATTTTCACTTTAGTAGCATTTTGGTAATTTTGATAATTAGATAATTAGGTAGGTTGAGGTTTATTCATAATAATTAGAATGGATTGGATTTAGATTAGAAGCAATTAGTTAAATGAATTTTAATAGGTAAATGAGTTTTATATATCTAACTCAATTATGCCTACTCAAACTCACCCATTCTCAATTCCAATACTCTAAACATGGCATTGGAGTATACATTAGGCATGAGAGATGAACAAGATGTGGACTCCAATGCCATGTTCTAAGTATTAAACCCCCAAGAAATGAAAGACCCTTTTTTTTTTAGTTAGTGAAAAACAAATGGTAAATATATTCAACCATGTTCCAATATGACCAGCATCAGATAGCCATGAGAGTTGAAATAACAGACCGAGCGTTAACAAAAAAAAAAAATTAATACTCTTCCCACTATGTGTGTATTGAAAAAAAAATGTTTAATTACTGGCATCCAATAACTGTGGTCCCTGTAGAAGCTATAAACGAGATTTGACACAAAAAAAAAAAAAAAAAACACTTTTTTGAATTTAAAGTTCTAATGAGGGCCCCATCGATAATTGATGGTCATGAGGCCACCAGCAATTTTATCACCAAATTCTTCTTCTTCTTCTTCCGGATAAAAGACCATAGAATGAGTTTTTCATTCGGCTCCATTATGCAAGGTGGATATATATATATATATATATAGACATGCTTGTGGCATGGATATCTTGTATCGATGCAGTATGCTCCCATTATTTTATAAATATACAAGCCAAAATTGTGAAAGTCTAAAAATATACAACCTAATTGATGTGGATATATGAAGGCATTCTAAATTGTTTCCTACTCTATATTTTTTTACTTCTCTAAGTAATTATGGAGAATGGAAAATATAGATGAGGATATTTTAAGTGTAAAACCTCTTAGTCCACTCCATAAAGAAGTCCATAGTTAGTACTCTTAGAGCATCTCCAGCAGTTTCGGTAAAGCCAAATTTGGACCACCAAATGACACTGTTCATCTCTCCAGCAGCTTCTCCATACGCACATGTTCTCTAAATTATTTTTTGAAGTTGCTACAGTAATTCTCTTAATTTAGAGAATACTGTAGCAACTTCAAACTATTATTTTATCTTAAAAAAATATCCGGCTGAATAAAAAAAAATTCTTTCTCTTTCCTCCTCTCTTCTTTGTTCATCTGTGTCCCTCTCAAACGGTAACACAATCAACACAAACACAGTAACAGATCAAGAACATGAAAAAATAAAAATTTAATTAGAACAACAAATCTAAAATAAAAATAAAAACAACAAATCAAGAGCATGAAAGCCTATCTAAGCTCCATTGCAACAACAAAGTGAATCAGAACAAGATTAAAAAAAGAAAAAAGAAAAAAAGATAGGCGAAGGCCATGTCGGCTGTGCGTGCGTGCGTGTGGGTGTGTGTGTGTGTGTGTGAAGTGAGCTGAAGAAGAAAGAAAATAGAAGTAGAAATAGAAAAAGTAAAAAAAGAAAGAGCTAGAGAAAGAGAGAGAGAGATAACTGAAGAAGAAGAAGTGCTCCGGAATGAACTAGAAGAAAAAGCAAAAGAAGGTAGATAGAGGAAAGGAGTGGGATACGTGGGTGGTGGAGAAAAAACCAAGAGAAAAAAGAAAAAAAAAAAAAGAAAAGAAGAAGAAACGTGTCCAGATGGGGTGGAAGGGAAAAATAATATAAAAAATAAAAAATTGCAATAAAGAAATACTACCATAATATTTTCACAATAAATTTTAAGTAACAGATTGTTATTAGATAATATTGACGAGCAAAAAAATAATTTCAGTAGTGGGTTCAAATTAGAACTAGTAACAACTTTTCACATAAATTTTGTTGTGAAAGTATTGCGTAAAATGTTGTGAATATAACACTTATCATTAAAAATATAGTTGTTAAAAAAAGAATAAATGATGATTAAAAAAGAATAAATAATGAATGAAGAAATAATATTTAAATGAGATAGAGAATGTGATAGAGAATCTGTTGAAAAGTGTATTTGAAAAAGTGAGTATGTAAAAGTTAAATGTCACTATTCATTCTTCAAACTGTAAAAAATTTGAAGAAGTTGTTAGAGATACTCTTACATTTTCTTCTCTCTCTCTTGGGGGAGAAAAAGTCAATACTCTACATAAGTACAACACTTCCAGAAACTCAAATTCTCTTGCCGATCCTGGGGCAGGCTTGCAGCCTGGGCTGCGCCTTTTGTAACTCCTATGGGCCCGATATCATCTCTCCACCCTCTTTTATGCAGGTCCCCCTAGGTTCCTTCTCTTTCTTCAATAAATTTCATCTCTATTTTGCCCAAAAAAAAAAAAAAAAATGTTGATGGACATATAGTCAAATCAACCTCTATGTGAGTTATATTGAATTTAAAGTATTGTTAGAGAGAACAGTTTATTTGATTGAAATTGAAAACTTTTTGTTAAAAGTGTAGAGGATAAAAAAAAAAGTTAAAAGTTAATTGAATAGTCTAATAGGACTTATAAATAATACCAAAAAGAAGCTAAAAACTCAAATAAACTTAAGCAAATAAGCACATCCCAAAATATTGTAAAGTTTTTGTCATAGAATAAGAGATTCGAATCTTGCCTAAAACACAAAAAGAAATTTTTTTTTAAACTCAATTAGTGTCTTGACTTGACAATAAAGTGAAATCAAGCATTCGTTATAAATTGAATTTCATTTCATTGCATCCGAAAAAAGGGACTAGTGGTAATCTATATTCTCATTATGGAGTGTGTTCACATCTACATTCACAATAAAAAAATCAAATGCATGCATGAAAGGTAAAGGTGATAATGTGCAAATTTAGAAAAATTTTCAATGGAAACCAAATCAAGAAAATTTTATTATTGTTGCCTTATCAATACTTTTTCAGAATTCTTGAGAAGCGTAAATCTATATACAAAATTATTTTACAACCTTTGTGGTGGATTCTTTGTTCCCATCAACTTGTAAAAAAATTGTAAAATTTATTGTTTATAATATTGCTATTTAAAAAAGATAGATTCTAGTACTAAAGCAAAATCTTCACTCATATGTCTCAACATTTGTGGCCAAAATATTCACTCATTTCTACTATCACTAACCCAAAAATTTACTTCTATTGAAACTACCAGTAGTCTCCACAAGAACAAGTACCTTCTCTAAAATGATGAAAATGAATTGAATCTCTAAGAATTATCTCTCTCTTTTCAACTCTCGACAAAAACTTCATCATTGTATGACAATCTCAACAGACTCTCAAGTTCTTCATCACCTTCACTGGAGCTGATGCTGACAGACAGAGAATCCCATAAGTCACAGCTAACTTTTCACTGTGGTAGTTCATCACTGTGCTAGCTTTGAGTTTAGGTTCAGAGATACTAGAAATAGGCCTCTCTTCTACATAACCTAATTTCCCCATCCTCTTCATCATCTCTTCTAAGCATGCTATATCACTTGACACATTGGGTGAGAACGATCACCCACCACAAAGCAATGAACTTCATTCCCTACCTCGATCCAACTTAGACTAGGTTCCTTCTTAACTCCTCAATCATTCATCAATTCCCTAATTTTTGTTGCAGGCAAATTTATCCCGGCATCATTGTAGATGTTGTAAAGAAGCACATAAGATGCAGATCCCTGAGGTTCAAGCTCAATTACTCTCTCTGCAACATGTTTTCCTGTGACAGTGTCCTTGTAAACCCTGCAAGCACTCAATAAGGCTCGCCACATCACTGGATCTTCCTTAAATCCTGAGTTCAGAATGAAATTTTCAGCATCAACTAACTTTCTGGCGCAACCCAAGAGGTCAACAATGTAGGCACAGTGCCTTACATTAACTGTCATGCAGTAATCTTTCTTCATGCTTTCAAAGTATCTGCCATGGACAAGGATAGTGATATGATATAGTTTATACAATTTAAAAACCCAAGAAATGTGCACACAACTATTTATAATTTTTTTTCTTAAAAAAAAAAAAAAAAATATTTATAAACTTCATAGACTAAGTTCTGCTTTAGGGTGTATAACCTAGCCTGGTAGTCCCAAGGAGGGGAGAGGAGAAGCAATTAATTCACAGTATCACAAATAAACTTCATATTCAATCTACATTATTATCAAATTTGAATAATAAATAAATAAAAAAGAGTACATCTACATTTTCTTCTCCCTTGTATACAATTTAACCTTATGCACCAATCAGATTCAATTCACAACTTATTAAAATTACTTTCTTCATTAAGTCCTAGTTTCAAAAAAACAACCCATGGCCAAAAAAAATCTGATGATGAAGGATAACCCCTCAACACCACCCCCCCCCCCCCCCACCCCCCTAAACCCAAAAAAAAAAAAATCAAAAGAAAAAAAATCACAAATATTTATGAAATGCAAAAAGGCTTTATTAACATACCGTAGTTCTTCCTTAACGAGACCTCCATGACTACAGGCTGTTAGAACTCCAAGGAACATAATGTGGTTGGGTGCAATTCCATAATCCATCATCAACTCAAAAAGTCTCAATGCTTTTCTTGCACACCCATGTTGCGCATTGCTACTGATCATCATGGACCAGGACACTACATCTGGATTGTCCATCTCTTCAAAGGTCAGATGAGCAGAATCAATGTCTCCAGATTTTGCATACATGCATATTTGTGAATTTTGAATCATGGTAAATTTGCCAATACCAATTTTTATTGCATATCCCTGAATCTGCTGTCCAGATCTTGGTGACGCCAAATTAGAACAAGCACCCAACATACTTGATATTATGAACTCATCAGGTTTCCTTCCAAATGAGAGAAGTTCATAGAACAAAGCCAATGCACGTCCAAAATGCCCGTTTTGAACATAACCTGAGATGATGGATGTCCATGAGACAATATCTAGCTTAGAAGTTAAAGCAAAACATTTAACCCCATCCTCAACTGAAATTGACAAAAAGTACAAATCAATAAGTGCACTTCCAATGAACTCATCAGATTGAAGGTCCCTCTTGCAAATTTGAGCATGAATTTGCTTTCCATAATCAAATGCTTCAACAGCATTACAAACTTTAAGCATGCTTGAGAATGTAAACTTTGAGGGTTTGATTCCATTCTTTTGCATCTTAGAGAAAAGATTGAAAGCTTCATTTGCATATTCATCATTAGTGGTCTTGCCTTGGAGGAATCCAGCAATCATGGCATTATAGATGATGACACTTTGGTTGGACATCAGTTTGAAAAGTTAGATTGCATCAACCAAATCCTCAATCTTTGCATACATATCAAGTAATGCAATTGCAACAACATCATCCAAATCCAACCCAAGTTTGACTGAGAAGGAATGAAGTGCTTTCCCATGTTGATTTGAATCCTTAAAATTTGTGCAACATGCCTTCAGTACACTTCCCAGTGCATAAGTATTCAACTTCAATCCTGATCGGTGCATTTTTCCAACAAGTTTCACCATTTCCTCATTGGCACCAACTCTAACATAACCAGCAATCAAGGAATTCCAAGAAACTTCATCCAAGTCATTAGAACACTCAAACAAAAGTGTCGCCCTATTGACCTGACTACATTTTGAGTACATATCAATAAGTAAATTGGTTAAAAAAACTTTATCACCCAACCCACTAACAATAACCAAACCATGAATCAACATACCCAACAGAGGATCCCCAATTTGGCCACACAGATTTAGAGCACCAGCATAGGTGAATTTATCAAGTTTCAAACCAAAAACTCTTGCTTCATTAAACACCTCCATGGAATTAACAAAAAGACCCATCTGGGAATAACCAGAAAGCAAAGAATTATATGAAATAACACTGTGCTTTGGCATTCTATCGAACATCTAACGAGTGCTATTTATCTCATCACATTGGCAATACATATGGAGAAGATTGTTTAGCAAAAACAGGCATGATTTGAAAGTAGTTTTAATCATGTGGCCATGAGCAGCCTTGCCATAAAAAAGAGACCCAGATTTGGTAGAGAACTGGACCAGTTTTGTATAAGTTAGAGAGTCCAATGAAAAGTTTTGACGACAAGGTTGAGCATGTTGTGGTGGGTTATGTAATGGTATAGTTGGTGGTAATATGGTGGAAGGCATTCTAGGTTGTATGAGCCCAGGAAACTTGGTGGTGTGGGGGAGAAAGTTAGGTTTTGTGGGTTTTGTTTCTTGGAGAAACATGTTTTTATCTGCCTTGTTCCCAAATGGAGTTGGAATCCTCATCTATTTAACATGGAGGCCTTTCAAAAGCAGATGAGTAGCATCCTCTCTAATTTTGCTTTGAAATGTACATGGGTCAATTTCTTATCCTTCTCATACTACAAAATAATAAAACAAAAGAGATGCATATCAGGGAGATGAAAATGGAGTACAAAACCAATAATAAAAGGTGCAGAGCATGTCATATTAACCAAGTAAGTAGATGACCATCTCCAATGAACTGGGAAAATTGCAATACAATCATTAGTTTTGAGCAAGGCTGAAAGTTGAAGTTTATATAAGATGAAAGCCATGAGAAGTTTGTTTTGCGGAAGATTCAAACATCTTTTCATAATGTTGATCGTGCATGTTTGCATTGACATCAGCAAGTATAAAATTGAAAAATGAAACTTACCTATTTTGATACAGTTGAAAATTTTTTGAAAAAAAAAATGTAAAATTAAAATAATAACACTTCAAATTAAACTCACATATAGATGGTGTGTTTGCCTGATTGTGACTAAATAATGCAAACAGTCAAAGACGCTATCAGTCATATAGCTTTACAGGTGATCTTCTGTAACTAATAGCCCTAAATTTGTGAGCTTTCACAAGTTATAACATATAATCAACTCCAGCTTTCCTCTGAAATTTAGTAATTGGATTGGCCTCAATGAAAATAAATTTACAATAGACACTTAGTGACATAAATAACTCTCAATCCAGAAAGATAGATTGAATTTTTTTTTTTAATAAGTAAACAATTTTGCACTGATAATTACACAAGGACCTTGGTGGTTCTTGAACCTACGATTTGACCTTCTCACTTTTACAAGAGGAAAAGGTGCCATTTGAGCTAGAGTTCACCAGCTTTAATAGGATACTAGGTGTTTACAGGAAAGGTGAAAAGAGCATGAAAATTACGTCACTTCATTAGATGATCCAAAGTAATTTAACACATAGAAAGCTTATTTAATAAAACTAGAATTTACAAAAAGATTACTAAAAACAACAGAACCAAGAATAAGAGGACAACTCAAGGAGCTTATTGCTATTAAGTTATTTGCTTTTGCTGCCACCGTTGTCTCCTACCTTAGTTTGCGAGATTTTAATCCTGACAGGGGACTAGGAGCTTATTGATTCTCTGCCAACATATTTTTCTCCTTGCTTCAATCTAAGCCTCATGTGTCCCCAGTATCTTGTGACTTTTTAAATGAGTTTTGAAGAACCACTTGTAGTGTTTTCAACACAACTCTATGAGTAGTTTTAGACAAGTTTTCTGTTAGCTTGTCTTATCTTCTTTAGGCACTGCCAGATGCTAATTTGCTCTCAATTTGTTGGCTTCCTTGCCTATGACTACGCACTTTTCCTTTGCTCTCTTCTCTAAGCTCCCCCTCCCCCCCTGTGCACAAGGAGATGGTGTATCTCATTGGCAATTTGATTGTTAGACTTTTGAGGAATTTCTCTTGCCTTGCAGCTTGCTTTTTAGTTCCTCTGCCTTCTTTGTTGTGCTATTGATTTGTTGTTGAGGGAGTTTTGATTGCCTATAGGATTATATGCTTGTTTCTTTGGCTTTTCAACTTATTTACATATTTTTCCTTTTTTTTTTTTTTTTTTTGTTAAATCAGTTGGGAAGACCCAAAGTCATAGCTAGACATGGATCGACCAAGCTTGCGATTTGTCCTACTTTTGGAGTGGGGGGATTTCGGGAAAAAGCATGAAATGTAATATATAATATTTTCCCCTAAAGTTTAATGAATATTTCATCTATGAGTTTTTTTTTTTTAATATATAAATTATTATGAAATTCTATATCACTGAAATTCTACAGTTGCGTTGGATTTGAGAGTAATGAACATTGATGCTTTTATAGGTCAATCTATTGTATTACCTAGAGTGGTTGCCATTTTGTGTTTAAATATTGATACTCTATTTATCATTCATTTGCTTCTGTTTCTATCATCAAAGTCTTGGAGTACATTGCTGATGGTGTTTGTGCCTTTACTATTGTAGGTTTTTTTTTTTTTTTTTTTTTTTTTTNTCTATAATTTATATTTTGTATAAAATTTATAATTAAAAAAAAAAAAAAAAACACATTTTGAAGTGGCAGCCGTGTGTAGTCTCTAACAATCCGAGGATTTTGGTAAAAAAAAACGTTCGTGTGCTTGTTTGTTTGTGAAGGATTCAATTCGAAACAGGTTTAGGCTAGACAGAGAGTTCGATAATCAAATGTTGAGGCCTCATCTTCAGCCGTAAGCACAAAATCGTTGCTGTCCACTCCAAATAGTGAGCCCAGAGACAAGAACATGTATTTAGTAAATTTTTTTTTTTGTTAAAAGATTTGGGTTTCTTTTATTACCATTGAATTTTTATGAGCCTTGAAACTCTTTTTTTTTTTTTTTTTTTGGTTCCTTTAGAAGCTATTGAATTTGTTTGAATCCATTGCTTAATTTCACTGCGTGTTTGGACTTTGGGTATCTCTTTTTGGATTGTTTGTTGCTTTGGCTTTCTATACATGCTGTTTAGACTTACACATCCTGTTCAGCATTCCCTGCTTCTTGTTTGAGCAAAATTGTAGTTTTTGTTCAGGCTCTATTGCTATTAAGTTATGCCAAGATTTCCCAACTCCAAGTAAAACAACAGAACCAAGAATAAGAGGACAACTCAAGGAGCTTATTGCTATTAAGTTATTTGCTTTTGCTGCCACCGTTGTCTCCTACCTTAGTTTGCGAGATTTTAATCCTGACAGGGGACTAGGAGCTTATTGATTCTCTGCCAACATATTTTTCTCCTTGCTTCAATCTAAGCCTCATGTGTCCCCAGTATCTTGTGACTTTTTAAATGAGTTTTGAAGAACCACTTGTAGTGTTTTCAACACAACTCTATGAGTAGTTTTAGACAAGTTTTCTGTTAGCTTGTCTTATCTTCTTTAGGCACTGCCAGATGCTAATTTGCTCTCAATTTGTTGGCTTCCTTGCCTATGACTACGCACTTTTCCTTTGCTCTCTTCTCTAAGCTCCCCCTCCCCCCCCTGTGCACAAGGAGATGGTGTATCTCATTGGCAATTTGATTGTTAGACTTTTGAGGAATTTCTCTTGCCTTGCAGCTTGCTTTTTAGTTCCTCTGCCTTCTTTGTTGTGCTATTGATTTGTTGTTGAGGGAGTTTTGATTGCCGTATAGGATTATATGCTTGTTTCTTTGGCTTTTCAACTTATTTACATATTTTTTTTTTTTTTTTTTTTTTTTTTGTTAAATCAGTTGGGAAGACCCAAAGTCATAGCTAGACATGGATCGACCAAGCTTGCGATTTGTCCTACTTTTGGAGTGGGGGGATTTCGGGAAAAAGCATGAAATGTAATATATAATATTTTCCCCCTAAAAGTTTAATGAATATTTCATCTATGAGTTTTTTTTTTTTAATATATAAATTATTATGAAATTCTATATCACTGAAATTCTACAGTTGCGTTGGATTTGAGAGTAATGAACATTGATGCTTTTATAGGTCAATCTATTGTATTACCTAGAGTGGTTGCCATTTTGTGTTTAAATATTGATACTCTTATTTATCATTCATTTGCTTCTGTTTCTATCATCAAAGTCTTGGAGTACATTGCTGATGGTGTTTGTGCCTTTACTATTGTAGGTTTTTTTTTTTTTTTTTTTTTTTTTTTTTTTATTTTTAAAATAAGCTTTCTCATGTCACCTTTCGTAAACTTTTTATACAAAATATAAATTATAGAAATTATATTCTATCTTAATTTAAGTATCTACGTGTAAAGTTTTTTATTAGAGATATGATCTCAGGTCTTACTTCTACGTTTTACAAATATTTAATACTTATATTTGTGAAGTAACCATCACATCAAAGGAGCACAACAAAACTGCTTTGAAATGTTAACCATGAACAAAATTCTTCCAAAATTTCTAATTGGTAATTTTTTGGTTAATTTCCAAAGAAAGAATAATAGGAAAAGATAAATTGTTTTTTAAGTTTTAGTTATTTATCGACAAAATTTTCAACACTTAAAAAGACCTAGGGGGTGTTTGGTTGTGTTGTTTAAACAACACAACACGTATTTTCACAATACTTTTTGACCCACACATATTTTTATAATGCTTAAATAACATTACTAGAACAACATTACCAAGTAAATCCCTAATTTCTCCGCACACAAAAAAAATATATATATAAATTATACTTATTTATTTTTAAAAAAAGTTTGCCAAATTTTTAATAATTATTTTTTTCCCTTTAACGAGAATGATCATTAGTCATATACTAACAAAGTGATAGCCAAGTGCTAAGTATCCTTCTTGTCCTTGTGACCAATTTTATTTTATGTTTTTGTGTTCGTCATGCTTTTTGTGTTTTTGTTTGAATTCTAGTGGCCTACATTGGTACTAGAGTAAATGTAAAAAATAAATCAAAATACGAAAAGTATGGATCATTGAGAAGATTTACACCTCCTTCTATCAACACTTTGAAGTAATTTAGATTGAAGATTTATATTGGTTAGAACTTAGGGGTTGTTTGGTATGTAACTAAAACAACAGTTTTCAGTGTTTAAACAATATTACACGTATTTTCACACATTTTTTCACTCAGGCATATTTCAAAAAAAATACAATCAACATTACTAGAACAACATTACCAAATGGGCCCTAAGAAATTATAATTTGGGTCTTACATTAGTTGGTTTGGGAGGATCCTCTATTCGAAAAAAATCCATTTCATCATTCAAATTTAACACATTTAAATGGCATAGCACTATCGATCTAAAAAAATATAAAATCGTCAATGTAAAATGGATTCTCTTCCCATTCTTATTTTAATGGATTATTATTGGACCAAATGTGGTATTAGGTGCAACATCTCTCACATTAGTGTTAGGCCCCACTCGACCTCCATGTGAGACTAACACTTTATTTGGGAGTAGGTGATACACTTATACCCATTACACAAAATTTCCCAAGTTGGAAGAGGGGATGAGTAGGAGAAAGAAAGAAAAACTTAATCGATTTACCACCTTAGATCATTATCCCATATAAGAGGCGTTACATATATCCTCGTTGTTTGAGGGCTAGGAGAAAGAAAGAAAAAATTTATTTGATTTGCCACCTTGGATTGCAATTTGCTGGTTGAGAGCACTAGCATTTGGGGGTGTAAGCACCTCCCAATTGCTATTTTACATCCAAAACATCAAAAATTGTCCAACATCCGGGTATGGGTTCTTAAAAATTTTCGCAACCTGTGAATAGTG
The DNA here is from genome assembly GCF_002906115.3 of Quercus suber. Classification (NCBI taxonomy): domain Eukaryota; kingdom Viridiplantae; phylum Streptophyta; class Magnoliopsida; order Fagales; family Fagaceae; genus Quercus; species Quercus suber. The sequence continues at coordinate 147,742 of NW_027070102.1, forward strand.
GGTTCTTAGAGAATTCTTATCAAAGAATGCTAAATATTTTAGCATTTACCATTTCAAAATCCTACTTTATCAATTTTAACATACCACTTTACAATCCACCAAACATCAAAACTTCTATTATTTTACCACTTCATTTAAATATTCTTTTTTTTATTCTTTCTTTATGTTTTCTTTATTCTTTCTTTTTATGTTTTCAAATAACTACCATTAAAAAAATATTAAACAAATATTTTTTTTTTTTACAATCTTGCTACAGTGGGCTGCTAGACATAGCAGTTCACTGTAACTGGATTGCAAAATAAATAAGATCTGAGATTATTGATGGAGTATGCTTTTTAGTATTTATAGAATTTTGTATGTTAAATTTTAGCATTTATAGCATTTGCCCTTCTTGATAAGAATGCTCTTATATATAGAACCTCACTTGGTTGTAAAAATAATTTATTATTTTAATAGAAAATGAGAACTTCTCTCTCCTCATTTACTCTACATGGTACAGAGTCACAGACTACGGCAAAATTTGCCAAACAGTATAATATTGGGAAAATTTTAGGCGGATGGCATGCTTTCAAAGTTTATTAGTTAGTTGGACTATTTTTTGAAAATCAAGTACAACAAAATCGACTTCCAACCAAAATTCCAGCCAAAATCAAGTTTACTATACTTGACTTCCTTTTTTATCCATCTCAGAGGTAATTTTTGGTAGGAAGTTGAGTATATTAAACTTGATTTTGGCGATTTTGGCTGGAACTCAATTTTGCTATACTCGACTTCCAAAAAACAATCCAACTAACTAATAAACTTTAAACGCATGCCATTTGCCTAATTTTTTTTCATAATCATACCGTTTGGCAAATTTTTCCCACAGACTACACTCTCCTCTTCTCACCCATTCTCTTCATCTTAATCACTCTTCTCCCTCTCTCTCTCCTAAGTACAGAAGCTCCATTGCCCATGCTCAATCACTCTATTTTCTGATGACCCTTTTTTTTTCCCCTCTTCACTGTATTGCTCTATCCCCAAACTGAAGATTCAAGGGTTGTTGGTTTAATTTTGGGTTTCTTTGGGAATTTTTGGGTTTCTCAATAGAGCGTGCTTCCTCCTCGTTTCTGGGTTTGTAGTTTCTCGGTGGTTGGATCGGTGATGGAACAAGTTGGTGTTTTTTTTTTCCTCTTCATTGTATTGTTCTATCCCTAAACTGAAGATTGAAGGGTTGTTGGTTTAATTTTGGGTTTCGTTTGGAATTTTTGGGTTTCTCGGTGGAGCGTGCTTCCTCATCGTTTCCGGGTTTGTGGTTTCTTGGTGGATGGATCAGTGATGGTTGTTGTTGGTTGTTTGTTTGAATCAATGGCTAGATCGGTGAAGGTTGCTATTATTGTTTGTTTGATGAAATGATGAATTTGTGGTTGCATTTGTCTATTTGAATTGGTGCTAAATCGGTGTTGAATCGGTGGCTGTTTGAATCGGTGGGTTCTTTCTCAAACCGTTTGGGTCATCGGGGGGTGGTTTCTCAACTATAGCTTGATTGGGCTTTTGCTAAAAGGTATGTTATTGTCTTCCTCCTTTGTTTTTATTTTTTTGTTATACATCTCAAATGAATTTTAAGTAGTTCCATTTGTTGTTTTCTTCTTCCTCTCTTTTCAATATCATCTATATATCATCACCAAATTGTTGCCAAAGATTTTACATATGCCCCATGTAATTTGAATATCCTAAGCTTGTTTCTACACCCCGTGTAAGTTGGAATCCCCTTGATGATTTATAAGGATACTAATCATGCAGTTAGGACAAATCATTGGATATGTAAAGAAAATTAAAAGTTTTTTGTATAATATCAACTTTATGTTTGTTATATAGTATAGGGTCTAACTGGATATGTAATCACGGTGTTTATGTCAATTTTTTGGGTTCAATTTTGGGAATAGCTACTAATTTGTTTACATTACCTATTTTAAAAGGGATGGATTCACAATATAACATATCCCAATATGCTAATATATTACAATCCGATTCCAACTTTGAGGCACAATTTTTGAAAAAAATCTCAAAATCCCCTAATGTGTATTCAAGATTCTTCCCCAGAACTTGAAATTGTCACCCTCAAGACTGCAACATGGGCTGGCAACTTTATTGTGGAGGAATATGTCCTCCTTGTCTCGGCATGGCTTAACACTAGCGTGGATCCCGTGTGTGGTAATGAGCAATAGCAAGAGACATTTACTGCTAAAGTTTGGCAATACTTTTGCCAGCACAATACCTATGGAACAAAGTGTTCTTCTTCCTCCCTAAAAAGTCGATGGTCTACGATTAATAGGGAGACAAGTAAATTTTGTGGGGTCATGGCTAAAATTGAGGCAAACTATCAAAGTGGTGTGATTGACAAAGACAAGGTATAAATTATATTGCAATGTTAAGATATTAACTTTTAGCAATAGTATGAAAATATTAATTATGTTATTTATTTATTTTTTGTTTGGTAATTTAGCTTGATCAAGAAAAGGCTTTGTATAAAGCTACATCACCCAACAATACATGTTTCCAATTTGAACATTGTTGGTTTTTGTTGAAGAACTGACTAAAGTGGAGTATGCCTAAGGAAAGATCAAAAGGGTTACCTCGAATTTCGAGTTTAATAGGTGAAGTTGAGGGGGGGGGGGTTTAAGAGACTGATTGGTAGAAAAGCAGAAAAAGCTAATCGAAAGAGAAAGGATGGTGATAAAGATTTTGGAGAATATTTGGCAAAGAAATTGCACTACATTGAAGAAGTACATGAACAAGAAAAAGAGGCTCTTCGAATCAAAGTGTTCGAGTAGATGAACAAAGAATTGGTTTTGAAAAGGAAAGGGTTCAAGTAGATGAAGAAAGAATTAGTTTTGAAAAGGAAAAGCTTCGGAATCAAATGCTTAAAGAGGATGAAAGAATTGGGATTGAAAAGTAAATGCTTTGTATTGAAATGGAAAAGGGGGACCAAAAAATAATGATGATGGATACAAGTGGCATGACCAAAATTCTAAGAACTTTTTTTGAAAAATGCCAAGAGGAAATCATTGCAAGACTAACTGGTGGTAAATAGTTGGGTTTGACATGTAGGTGACGTCTTGTGCTTGTTTTTTGTACTAGCTTATTTAGGCCTAGGTTTGGCATATATTGATGAAGTTTTTGTTCCAACCTAATTTTTTGTACTAGCTTATTTTAGGCCTATGTTTTGACACATGTATATGATGTCTCATTCCAACTTAATTTTTGGTACTAACTTTTTTTTTTTTTGGTATTTTGTTATGTACCAAAAAAGGTCTAGACTCTTATGTGATTTCTTGGTATTTTCTATTATGCCACTTATGTAATCACAACATTTTTTTGTTATATGAAATGTTTATGTATTTTCTATGATTGATGTCGTATCTTCTATACTTAAGTCTATGTTCAATCTTATACTTATGTCTTGTGCCGACCTTGTTTTGGTAAATGCTTCTGGGAGTTTTGTAGTTATATTATATTTCATAAACTAAGTAGTTTTAGTGCCCCCAAATGAATATTATAGAACTTGTTTTGCTTATCTTCCTTTCATTTATATTGATAATTTTTTAACAATGTTGTCTTGAAGGTTGTGTCCATGGGTCGCTCTTTGTTTAGGAAATTGTTTTTTGATGACTTAAATGAGGATGAGATAATGAATAGACGTCTGTGAGAGTGCTTTTTTTTCTTAGCACACGGGCCCAAGTAGAGATAAGGATCCCGGGCCCAAATACTTGTTATTTTGGTGGACTGGGCTTGGTTCACCGCAGCTAAATGGGGCTGATTACGAACCAAGTTGTGCGCAAGTCATATAAAGCTCCTCAAGATGAAAAATGCAATTCCTCTTAGTACCCTGGGGTGTACTGTCGTGGGATCCCGGGCATACTGTTGTGGGATCCCGGATCCCGGGCATACTGTCGTCGGATCTCGGGCATACTGTCGTGGGATCCCGAGGCGTATTAGGCCTGTAAGAACCCGGAAGCTCTGGTTTTCTGAACTATATGGTCTTTTCCCATGTTTTATTATGCGATAGAGCTTTGTCCTCTCCCTTTACCTCTATGGGTGCTTCATAAAAAAAAACACACTATACAATACACATATCTCTAAATAATTGTTAGTTTCTTAGATTAGGATATACATTTTAATGCATATACATATATGTAAATGAGTTTCATGAGGATGATTCTGCCACGAGGATCCTGGCCCCAATTCTCACAGACTTGGTGCTTTTGCACAAGACTTGTGGGATTTGGAACTCAAGTCCGAGTGGCTTTGCTTAACTTTGCCTTCCAAGATAGTTAGATGAGAAGGATTTTAGCAAGAAACAGTAAAGGAAGACAATGCAATAAAGAAATGCACGAAATAATTGTTAGAGATCCTCAAATCAATATGAGGTATTTCATTATTTTCTTGATTGTGGATATGCTCACTAAGACGTGATACAAGGTTCAACTAAGTTCAAAAATTACAGACTTTGATAGCTATTCAAGCTTCCAAGACTTGCAAAGTTTGAATTTGTTGAATCCGAGTATGTGCTATAGTGGCTGTCTCTGGGATACCGGGAGCAGTTCCTCTGTTTTCTTTTGTTTTTACAGAGCTTTTCCTATAGTTCTATATTCACATGATACAAGGTTCAACTAAGTTCAAAAGTTACAGACTTTGATAGCTATTCAAGCTTCCAAGACTTGCAAAGTTTGAATTTGTTGAATC